>NW_009220504.1:1118-1341 GCF_000690835.1 Fulmarus glacialis | reverse complement strand
GGCTCTGGGGGCCGGGGAAGGCGCCCGGTGAGTCCCAAGCCCCAGCAACTCCCCCAGCCCATCCCACCCCAGAGGGGCCAGATCTGGCCCCTGAGTGGGGCCGAGAGCTGAACGCCTCCTCCCCTGGCCGGGCTCTGCGCCTCAGGGACATCTCCGAGAGCCCGAGGATGCCCGGAGGCGGTGGACACACGTAACGATGGAGGTGCACCTGCCCGATGCCCCC
>NW_009220504.1:0-1079 GCF_000690835.1 Fulmarus glacialis | reverse complement strand
GGTTACAGCTCCTGGGGACAGTGTGTGCTGCGGGGACACCCTGACAAGGATCAAGGTGTCACACCAGCAAGAACCACATAGCCACCACAGCAAGGACCGTGGGGCCACCCCAACAGGGACTACAGGCCACCCCGGCAAGGACCACGGAGCCACCCTGGCAAGGACCACGGAGACACCCTGGCAAGGACCATGGGGCCACACCAGAAAGGACCATGGGACCGCCTTGGCAAGGACCATAGGGCCATCCCAAGTAAGGACCACGTGGCCACCCGGTCAAGGACCATGGGACCACCCCAGCAAGGACTGCAGGGCCACCCTGGCAAGGACCGCAGCACCCTGCAGGTAGGGGACACCCACCCTCAGCAAGAGGCTCAGCTGGGCTGTGAGAATCCCCAGATGAGCCCCTGTCCTTGTCCCTGTCCCCCCCAGCTCAGCCCATGTCCCCAGCACTGGTGACGGTGCCGCAGCACCTACACTCATGAACCGAGAGGTAGTTTCCGATGCCATGGCCGGTCCCGTGGCCGTAGTTGAGTCCCACATCCCAGAGTGCCCGGCGGGCAAAGGACTCCACCGTTCTCCCTGGGGAATGACGAGGTAGGATGGGGGCCAGTGAGCCGGTGAGGGCCCCCCTGCCTTCTTCCTCCCCATGCCCGGGTTGCCTGGGCAGGGCCGGGCTGCCCGACGCCTGGCTCAGCACCCACCTGCCGTGTTGGGTGGGAAGACGAGGCGGGACAGGTCAATGTTGCCCATCAGCACACGGGTGTAGGCTTCCTACGAGGGGCATGGCGGGGGGGCTGAGAGTGGTGGTGCCTGGATGCCCCGCCGGCACATCCAGCCCTGTCTGGGACCTTGGTGCTGAGTGCTGCAGGGGGATGCTGGGCACTGCAGGGGGGGGTGCTGGCTGGCATGGGAGGGGCCGGTACCTTCTGGAGTGGGGTCGGCACACCCCAGTGCACCGTCCGCGTGATGTCTGTCGTCCCGTCCCTGCAAAGGCGGGGACGTGAACGGGGGCAATGCAGCCCCAGCGCTGGCTTTGGGGCCCCCTGCCACCACCCTGCGCTGGGGGCATGGGGAGGGGA
>NW_009220503.1:0-4389 GCF_000690835.1 Fulmarus glacialis | reverse complement strand
GGAGGGAGGAAGGTCCCGGAGCATCAGGAGAGCATCTGCCTGGCGGAGTTTGCGCCTGGGTCATCCCGGAGGAAGTGGGAGCTGCCGGGGAGCGTCTTTGTTGCGTGGGGGGAAGGGGCTGAGGTGATCTGGGGAGGGCTGCTGCTTGTGCAGCTTGATTCTATGCAGAGCTCTTTTAGAGGTGGCTCCCCCAAAAGCGTAGGAAACACCTCTTTTTTTGGTCGAGGGCAACGCTGTGAATCGGCGCTTCTCGTTGGGACCTCTCGAAACTTTTTGTAATGTGGTTTCCCCCCGTCCTTCACCGCTATCCTTCTGTTTGGCCAGTCTCCCTCCCTGCTTTATAAGGATCGTTGTGGCGTTGCATCAGGGGATATTTGTGCAGTAATTCGGTAACACAGAAGGGATAAGTATTTGCAGCGTTGCCGCTCGCGCGCAGCTTGGTGCGATGGGTGTGGTGAGCGGGGTGGATGCGGCAGACTCGAGGCCTATATGGTGGCGTTGCCCAGTCATTGGCGGATTCAGGCAGCAATCTATTTATATAGATTGGGCCCGGCTTCAAGATGAGCAAACTTTGTTTTAGAAAGAATTGTTGTAGTTTCAAGTATTAAACAAATGTTTACTACAGCGTGGTGTAAGATTGCTGCTAATAAGTTTAAACTCGAGACAGTGAAATTTTTGGTTCTGAAGATGCTGTTCTACTACCAAAAGCTATTTCAAAGCATATCTTGCTGTAGGTAGTATGCTTTGTTGTAAACTCTGCTTTTCTTAGAGGAGTGTGTTAAATGCATGGTCTGTGAACATATTAAACCTGATTTAGATGTTGGGTTTTGGGTTTTTTTAGGTGGTTCTTGATAACTCTTAGTTGCTCCCTCTCTTATTTCTTTCCCCTGATTGGGGAACAAATATGGATTTAACAAATAAACTCATTTATTTTAGCTTTTTTAAAAGTGTGAGGTCTTTTTTGTTTTTTTTTTTTTTTTAAAGCTGGAATCCTATATTCAATGAACTGTGTTCTTAGCTTACAATTTCAGCAGAGTATCTGAAAGGCTTCTTGAGTAATATAATAGACATCTAAGTACTTTCTCAGTGTTTCAGCTTGTGGAGTAGCAAGCCTTGGCTCCTTATGCCCTCTTTATGCAGGGCTCTGTGTGTGATGCTGCTGTAGCTTCATTTTGTAAACTGAAAGGACAGGGCTGTGCTGGAGTTTTACAACTAGAAAGCTTATTTCCTCTTTGCTAGGGCTTGATTATTCCATCTGGTAGTGTATGTTTTACTGGTATTATATATATGTAAGGTGCTGTTGTGATTTGATTAACTTTTCCTTTATTTGAGAAAGGGAAATAAATCATAACTCAAAAATATTCAACATAGCAATACTATTATGATAAAAGTGATATTGGTTGGACAGACCTGCCAGTGTTGAAGTTGCTCTGTGGTTTTTTTTTTTTCTCATTTGTTTTTCCTTATGAGAACCGGTGAAATTTGTTTTTCCTTATGAGAACCGGTGAAATTTCTGATTATCCTTTCAGATGCATTTTGGAGGATTCATGGACTCTTTTTTTTTTTTTTTTTTTTAATTTTTATCTCTTTTGCCTTCCTTGCATCAGAAGAGATGGGCTTTTTCAGTTTTAAAAAGAGCTTAACTAACTTGCTATTGCAATAGCAGCAATATCATGTGTCTTCTGTTTTCTTTAGTAATAATTACATGTTAGTGACAAATAATAAGCTTGAAGGCAGAATAGTTGATCTGTTTGTGAATGTGATTGTTGACTCTAAAACTGAAGGACATGGATATTACTAAATCTGTATTATGTGTCTCTGCAGAAATGACATCAGGGAAATACCAAATAATACAAAGAAGTGTCAGTGGTTTGAAGATCACGGCCCTGCGAGTTCAGCTAGAGCAGAGTGTTGCCATGGGTACGGTTTTGTGGGTCACCCCTTGTTCCCCCCGAGCCCTCAGATGATACTAGGAGAGGATTAAGTCGCTCTTGTCCTTAAAGAACAAATGGGAAGCCTGTTGGTAGTACGCTTATGCCAGCGGATACTCATTGAAGCTTTAATATCTGACTTTATCAGATTGTTTCTTAAAAGCTAATGACTCTGTCATTCGGTTTACATGTTGCTGGCCGGTGATCCTCGGGCAGGTTCCGAGGAGCGTTGAACACCACGGCTCGGCTCTGGGAACTGCAGAACCTCACCCTTGCAGGATATCTGGAGATCTGTTTTAACAAGTTGCCTAATTTGTCTGTGGGAAACTTTGAAGGTTATGAGTAGTGTGGTGTTGTGGGTAAATACATCACTTTAGCCCTTGCCCGCTGTTTTGTATGAGTTGGCTGTGGGCATTGTAGAGAGAGGAGCGAAGAGACCAGGAGGTGAATAATCATACGACAGGCTCCCATGAACTGTTGAAGGCAACTTGGACTCGCTCTGGTATCTGTGTATGCCAAGCCTTACAGTACTGGTGAGTGTTGTTTAAAGACGGCAGTGCTACTTCGGGAGTACTTGGGTTTAGAGTGCTCGTTCGTTTCCCTTCCAGGGACACTTGACAGTTAAGTCTAGGTTTTAAATACCAAAGTATTGCTTAAATTGTTCTTTCCATCATGATATTAAACACCCCTGCCCTTCTAAGAACATAAGCACAAGACAACCTGATCAACAGAAATACAATGAAAATGGAAGCAACTTGGTTTTTTGAAGGGGCAGTAGGTAAGGCTGTGTGGAGGGTGGGACATGACTTGATTTCCAGTCTGAAGCTCGTTTTATGAAGTCTGACGAATACTCAGTTTAAACAAATGAATTGCATATTCTTTCTGGTGTTTGTAAAAGGGCTGACGCAGCCTTAATTTTAGTGAATGGAGCTATAATTATATTTGAGGTCCCAAGCCCTGTAGTATTTTAGTGGTTACCTCTCTTCCCTAGAAATAAATGAATCTGAGCCATTAAATCAGATTTGAATTCTTGCAGAGTTCAGGTCTAGTTTGCACCCATTGCTGTTAGCACTGTTCTTGCTCTCGTGTACTATTCTTAAGCTTAACTCTAGTTTACTAAACTATTTATATCTTCAGCTAATAACTTGTACTTAAACTATATTTGTCTCTATGTACATAGCGCTCATGTACAGACTTACCCATTCTGATATATGCCAAACTTATGACTAAGGGAAACCACTGGTCAGACAGGGTATAAGTCTGTCAAGATGAATTCGAGCTACTTGCAATTCAAATGAAAATGATGGTTACTTAAAAGCCACATAATATATAACTATACCTTGTTTTGGTCCAGAAAAATCCCAAATAATTTATTTTGCTAGTCCAGACGTAGATTGGAGCATAAAATTCTAGTCTCCTCTGAGAATGAGGAGTTTAAGGCACGTTACTCATCATGTTGTTGCCAGTCTGATTGTAGATGGCAAAATTGTATTTTGTGTATGTGCTTCTGGAGTTTCAAGGGCAAACTTGAAGAAGCTAATACTGCTCTGAAAGGCAGATAGTTATTTCCTGTAGCTTCACATTTACACTTCCTGTCCCAACTAAAATAGATCAATCTTGCTTAGTCAAATGTCTGTGTATATGGCTTCCTCATGTCTTAACAGTGCAATCAAACTTATATTCTTTGCCCCTTTTTTTTTTTTTTTTCCTTGAAGGCAAATTAAATTATACTCAGCTGTAGATCAGAGAAATGCAGGGGTCTGTGATTACAGCAGACAGTATGGTGGCAGAACAGCTTCAGTCTTGAGCCTGAGCCATCATCACTGCCGTCATCTGCTACAGAGAGTTCATCTCCTAGAAGAAAGGGTAGATGTACTTCGGATCAGACTCTTGAGGAGGTGGCATAAAAGCTGGGTTGAACGAAGCAGAGCCCATGTGAATAATGCGTACAGGTAGGCTCGCACAGCAGGCAAACCCGTGTTTCCTTTGTGGTGAATTTCTCCAGCCTCCTACAACTCAGAAGCCAATTCCATGACTTAGTATTTTGCACATGTAAAAGAATTTCTTGTGGGAAGAAAAGGTCAGTGATATCAGTTGCTGTAGAAGTTACGCAGATTTTAACTTGGTAACAATAAGAATAAAATACTTCTTACACTAATGCCCTATGTTGCTCTTGGGGAGGCTTCATAATATAGTTTTTGAAATTTAAATATTAGAAATTATTAAATGCTGAAGTATTTAAAAATATTGGGAATTCTAACCCTGAAGGATTATGGACAGACACTAGTGTGATGCTTAAGTAGTATTTAAGCTCTAGCATACTTAAAAAAATATATATATCAGGATAGTGCTAAGGGTTTGATGGTGAGGGGGCTCTGTTCCGAAACGAGATTAGTCTTAGACTCCTCTGAATAAGTTGTGGAATTATGTGTATTGTCATACAAGCCCATATTTTGTA
>NW_009220502.1:0-11375 GCF_000690835.1 Fulmarus glacialis | reverse complement strand
AGCCTCGCGCGCTGTGCTAAAGCCGCTCTGAGCTGGGCAGTATCTACAAAAGCCATTTGCCTCATATCACATCGTGGGTTTTTTTGGGTTTTTTTAGTAAAGAACAAATTTGGATTTTGATTTGCAAATCATGAGTTTATCCCTCACCGGACACACCAAAGACCAGTAAAGCTTATAGCTTTTCCATCTGTTTATAAAGCAATACTGTATTATAAAGAATTGATATTTTTATCACATGCTTGATTGTTTTTGGTTTTGTTTTTGTTTTTTTGTTTTTTTTTTTTTTAAGATGTGCACTCTAAACATATCAAACCTAATTTCTTCCTATGAACTTAAGCTGTAGGCGCACAACAAATTTTTGGAAAAGGAAATGACAGGGCCCATATATCAAAATAATTTTAAGCGATGCATGAAGCAGTAACACTTCCTAGGAATTAGATTATTTTGAGTGTTCACGAGAGGAACGTACAAGAAAGGTGTTCTAGGAAGCGGACGCGTGCACAGGCGGAGCACAGGCTGACTTTCAGCTGCTGCCGAGGGCGTGTGTTCGTTGTCAGGAGCCGGTGGTTTGGGAGCAGTGGTCGGAAGGAAAAGGAAGAGTTCTATACACCAGTAACCACATAGCGTAACGGGACTGGCGGGAGTTGGGATTTCTGCAGCAGCGTTACTAGGTATTTGGGTAAAACAGGGCTAAGACGTGGTGAATTGGAAAAACTCTGTGGTTCGTTGCTACTTTTATGGCTATCTTTGGGAGACCTGCAACATACAGTTTCCCTCTAAATGTACTTTGTGTTTGTGAAGAAGGTATGGCCGAAAAAAACACCAAAACCAAAAAAAAAAACAGATTTTGGGACCAGACAGTTAAGACTGAGTAAAGGAGAAGGGAGAGGCAAAGGTCTGGCAAAGATGCGAGGGATTCTGTGATGGAATCTCCCATCTCTCGGTAACGGACAACCTTTCTCCAGGGGAAAAAACCAGACTGTGTGTGTAGAAACTGACTGTATGGAGTAGTTCCTCACAAAGATAGCTGAAATAATGAAGCAGATCTGAGTCTGTATCTAATGAGGATGCTTTTTTGTTGTTGTTAAAATGAGACTATCATCTATGCTTACCTAAGAGGCAATTATGTGAATTTCATGTCTGAGGTATAACTTATGCAGGAATAGTTCTGTAAATACATTTAAATGAATTGTAAAGATATTTAATAAATATAGTATTTATACTAAAATGTGTTTTTTAAAGTAAAGTCGACTGCAGAAACTCTGTTTGTTAGTGCAGTAATGTCACTGGTGGCGCAGAGATGCGCAGCCACCAACGCTTGGGGCGTGGGGCTCTGGTTCAGCCCTTCGTCCAGTGTTCTCAAACCCGCCTCGGAATGGAGAGGCAGGGAGAGCGAAAGAATAATGCAAACGCCTCTTAAACTCATGCTTTCAAACATCACTTTTATTTTTTTAAATGCATTTCTACAACAATTTGGCTATTCACTCAAATGCCAGCTCTACAGCGTTTCTGTAAAAATACCAGCTATTCTACAGCAGTAATGTGTTTGGCCGTGCCAGAGTGGATGGGTTTGTTTTTCCAGCACTCCTAACTTAACAACAGCAGCTTAATTTGCCTGAAGTGATAACGCAGTTTGAACTCTAGTGAGAATGTGCTGGAGAGCTGAACATCCAAAGCAGTGTACCTACAGATTACATAATACACACTTCTCAATCTAGTCAACCATAACCTAAATTTATATTGCATTGTGACAGCATCTAACAGTTCTAGAATGACCCATGCTGGTGGTTAACGTAAACAGGGAATAAACACTTAACCTGTACTGACATAGCAGGAAATGATGAAGTTTGGGCCTTTTCTTGTATCTGTCTTGCTAAAAAGAAATGGGCACCATTTGAGTAGGATTCCTGCTTTCCAGACTGTCCAAATAGCTACTTATGAAATGCAGTTCACCACACAAGCTCAGAATACAAGTAGTTTCCATCGAGTTCTAACTTGCTGAAGAACTGCAATTAAACTTCTTTTTGAAACCAGAAACAGCTCCACAATAACCACATCAAACGTGCTTTTCTCTTTCAAGGCAATCCCTGATAGTCTTTATATGAATTCACATGCTTCGTGTTACTAAACCTGGGAGCTCTGCGCATTGCCAAAATCCTCTTCGGTGTCGCTAGCTGTTGCTAAACTATGGAAGGTGTGACTGATGGCATCCTTCTCCTTACAAGAAACTGCTCCAAAAAATAAGGAATGAAACTGGAAAATGCAATATTTATAGTAGTAAGAAACTGCACGTGATACAGAATTTGGGGTTAATTGTTTCTGAAGCTTTTGCCACTTTAAAAGCACACTTTAAGCTCTTTACCCGTCTACAGTGTTTCCTAGTAAAATACACCTGCCGTCTGCGAATATTTCCAGCGTTACAGTTAAACACGGCAGCGGTGTTTTTTGACAACTATGCTGCTGTGAAAGCCGGTTCCACTGAAACGCTGTGTGGAGAACCGAGTATCAACCTGCAGTAACCCCCAGACTACAGGTAGCGTTCGGCTCGGCACCAGCCAAGGTATTCCACTGTAAACACGCCTGGGAGCCTCCTTACCTGCTGATGGTGAGGCTCTGCTGCCTCTCCTTCCAGCACTGCACGGGCCTCTGCCTCGGTCATGGCTGTGCCTTCTGCGCCTGTCGTATCTTTCTTTGTGACTCTGGGAATACTTTTAACCTCTTGTTTTGCCAAAGGACTCGTGGGTTTCGCTGACGCTGCGTTCTGTGCGCTTCCATTCCACTGCGGCTTTTTGGAAACAACTGCTTCTGCGTTGCTATCTTTATCCACGGAGGCTTTTTCAGATTTACCCGTACATGTCTTCGACCTGGATTGGAGAGAGTAGGTCAGGTTAGTAACTGGCTTTTAAGTGTTTTTGCTAGAATGTCTTTATTTTCTGTTAATGAAAAGCATTACAGCTTTAGATTGTCATCAAGTGTCTTCCCTGCCCCTCCTACTGCAACAGAACCCCGTGGAGATAAAGGAAAGCCGAAGCTAGCACGGAGTGCTCTCTGTCGCACCAAGTTTTATTGCTGTGCATGATGCTAAGATGTTCCTGAACCTGTCTAGTTACGGTTTTCCTATGAACAAAGACTCCAGGATCCATACAATGCTTACCAATACCCTGCAAGAATGAGCAGATCACTTCCTTTCCATCTTAAACCTGACTTGGCCAGAAAACCAAACTTCAATTTTCCATCCTCTTAAGGCAGTCTGCCTCCCTCACCCGCCTCTGAAGCCCACTGGTACCTTTCCTGCCGCTGTGGAAAGCTGGGAGGCTGCTGGGAAGCTGTCTCCTTTTTGATGTCAGACAAGGTAGCCAAAATAAAGCTGGCTTCCAGCACCATATCTTCAATGCTGAAAGCAACTGGCCTAAACACAAATATTCAGAGACTTAAACAGCACGCGTAATTACACATATTGTGGGAGGAAACACAGCTCATGCAATTCTATAGATAAAGATTAAAAAAGTGCCTCCTCCGAAAAGCTGAAAATCTCATGTATTTGCTGCTAAAGAATACGAGATGGCTTCCTGTTACAGATTTAAATGCACCAACAAGCAAATGCTATACAATATTATACTTAGTCAAATTATAGTTTTAAAGATATAACTGTTAAAATTATATTTTAAACAGAAAATGTATTGTTTCTTTAGGTTACTAAATAAAATCATTGCATGCATTAGACTGAGAGCCTGAAGCATCCAGGTAACTTATATGTAGGTGCCCACTAGTCAGCATGGCTAGCCTAGTAATGCTGATGCCTATGTTAAATGCTTTATGCATAATAACAAGCTTTTTAACCCTGTATCGCAGATTAGAAATACAGCTTTTGGTACAAAATGAAAATCTACTTTATTGTTTCAGTTGAATATTCATTGAGTAACCTGCAGACAAAAATCAACTGTAGAGCTGTAACTGCAGTAGTTCTAGATAGGTATGTTCCAAAACGTACTTTCCAGATATGTCAAAATGGATGGAGACAGGAACGCTGGTAGCTTCTGAAAACGCTAGCAGTCCCTGAAAAGAAGGGGCGGGTGGTTAAGTGCTGTTTTAAGAACAGAAGCTCAATATTAGAATGTAAGTTTATCCCAGCTGTTGTTTACTGGCAAAAAGAGGGTAAAAGTCTACGGCTTCTAGAATACATTTCTTGCCTTCCCTGCCTGGAGCTTTGCCAAAGAAGCTTCTGCATCTGGAACCTCTGTGGCCAGGATGCTTTCTCCAGTACAGTTACAGTGTGTCTGCCCAGCACTAAAATTACATTTTTGTTGTTCTAAAAATGTTTCACTTGCCTTTCAAAGGCTACTGTGAGGGACTCCGCAGTGTTTTTAAAGCGAATCCTCAACCAGCTGGTACAATACTGCTGCTGGTCAGGTGGAACGCTTCCCAGGGCCGTTCTGCATTGTCCTGGGCAAGTCAGGCAAATTAACGGGAGATGTTTTATTTTCAAGACAAATTCTTACTTTACCCTCAATTCTTTAAGGCAAAACGTCACTTCGGAATCTACTCCAACTTGAAAGTAGTCAAATTCATCTGGATTTAGTTGTATTTCAGTAAGCATTGTCTTTGAAAAATCTGTTTAAAATAACACGAAAGTCAAGGACTCAAAGGAGTAAAGTCTGAACTCAACTATGACTGTAACCATGAGGTTTTTACATTGGCATCGTTTGAACAAATAGCTCTTTTTATAGTGACTAACATTAATAAATGTTTATTTATCTAAATTTATTTCACAATTAAGTAAAATAAAATCCTCAATTTATGTAGATTTAAATGGCTTTTAACAGAACCTATTTTATGTTCCACTGTGTGATCTAACCCGATACCTGCTGTCATTCTTGCAAATCTCCTTTGTCGACAGGCATTCATCACAAATGGTGTTACCAGCTGCTTATTGTTGCATAGATAGGAAGACCAAAATACAGCATGACTTCAACAGATAAATCATAACTGCTGAGAATCATCAGAGGACAATGAGGGTGGACTTAGGTTCTTTGTTTTAAATTATAATCTTTTCCGGATACGTAAGTGGCAACAGGAAACAGGCTCTTCAGTTTTAGATATTCAATTGTTGCTTGTTATCATTAGATTAGTCCATAGTTGTTATTAGGTGTGTGAAAAGAAAGTAAGAGGGTACATCTATGATGCGTTACAGTCTCAGAGGCATTCAGAAAAATCCTACAGCAGCTTAAACAGTACAGACCTATCCAATTCTCTTCCAAAGCCAGGCTGCTAACAAAGCACTACAAACTATTCCCAGTCTTCTGTTTCTCTGCTGGAGGTTTTTTTCCTCTCAGCCTTCAACAAGGCCCCACTGCGTGTTCAAATACACACTTACAACACACCTGCCAGCTTCTGCAAGGCAGAGCCTACCACATGCAAATGAAAACAAGTCTAGGCAGAAGGTGTAATTTCTTTCTTTGAAAATTAAACCTGAATGTGGAAAAACCAAAGCCATCGCCAGACGATATGTTCAAAGGATATGTTTTGTTTCAGTGCATACAGAACATTTGCTGCAGGCAGTATATTGCATCACATGCTACACAACAAGAACAATGCTTGTAATTCCTCCTTTTTCTCCTTGACTGTTTGGTTGGTATCTCATTAAATTTTTTACCTACTATTTTTTTCACTTTTTCTTACAATAACCCTTGTAAGTGTATGTTTCTAAAATAACAAAATTTGTTGTTCAAAATGTAATCTTTTTAGTGTCCTTTTATTTTCAGTAATTTCTTTCCTGTTTCACTCCAGTCAGCTTCCACCACTTAATCCTTCTCACTCTCCACTGCTTTAGCATGTTCTCAGCACAATCTCCGCCCCTACGCTCTAGGCAGTCATCTTTTTCTAGGTCATTATCCTCAGCTTTGGTCATAAGCAAGTATGAAAAGCATCCCTTTATTATATGATATACAAGAACCTATACTTCAAAAACACAATTATATCTTTACAATTAGTTTGAGTCACACACCAAGAATCTAGATCGTTCTCCATCTCCGATGGAGATCTGAAAATGGCAGTGCGCAGCATAACAGTGTTAGGCCAGCCAACACACTGTATTGCCCTTACACTAAAATATTCTCCGTAATGATATCAATTCTATAATTATGGTATTCAGATTTAAATAGTTCTTTTTAAAACATAAAATTAGCTCCTTTTTCCTGTCTGTTGCCATGCTTCTGCTCTTGCAGCACAGTAATTACCTCTGTTCAAGCCTACAGTAAGTGGCATAACTTGCTTCAATTGGCTGCTCAGTCTGATACCTGCCACTGATACCAGGAAAATGTTACTAAAAACATACTTTTAAAATATACTAAAACCAGAGGGTGGCAGTATGACTTAAAATCTCTCTATATATGTTCCCTCTCTTAAAAATCTCAGTCAGCCATAAAATACATTCTCCCTTTATGTTGCCCTAATTATTATTCCTTTAGTTCACCTATTTTGAAGTCCAATATTGTTTCATATTTTGAATTTCCTTACCAGTGTCTTCCTCGGTGTAACTCTTGAAACAAACTTTCATTGGAGTAACTGATAAGGTTACTTCTTCTTGACTGGTCGGAAAGTGAATCATTATATCAGCCAGCAGCCTATAAAATTTCATTCAACATTAAAACTAATTTTACGTGCCACAAATTACTAGCTAGCATTTGTTGCTCACATTAGAAATTAAAATTTTTACTTGGCAATACTGTTGGAAAAACTGCCTTTGAAATGTGCACCCCTTAAAGTTGTGCTGTATCTATTTAATTGATTTATATAGCAATAGGTACCTAAGAAATCTTAAAATACAACTAGTAATTATGAAAGCAAATTTGTTTATATTTAATGCCTGTGTATGCTGCCAAATCAGTCTTACATATATATATATTGCTGCTACCTTTCTATATGTATATATCACAATTTTGAGCAAACCTCGGCGTCCCATACTCTTTATTAAAAGCATGCAGTTTTAAAAGTTGCACAATCTGTTTATAAACGCAATACATAATATCTATACAGAGATACCTTTATACACCTTTAATGGTTTACTGGTTGATTATTGTGACAAACACTTTTAATAGAAATGCTGTCAAGAGGTGTACAGTCTAACTGTTCTTTGCCTTTGCTTGCAATGACAAGCCAAATCTTGGATTCTTCCAGGAGCTGCTTTTCAAAGCAGAACTTTGCCTTATTGCATTAAAAAAATTGTACTTCTACCACTGGATTCTTTGCCTATAAAATTAAAGCATTACTTTATTTGTCATAGGTGGAAGTTGCTCAAAGGTGTGAATACAAATTATATATTACACACTTCTGAAGGTTAGACTGAGTAGGATTAATGGCAGAATGATCCAAATTTCTTAAGTGGCAATGTGAAAAATCAAGCACTAGGATACAGGATTTAAGAATTTGCCGTTTTTGACTGTGTCCTAATGAGATTTTGCTTATATTCATGACTATGAGAGCAGTATTGCCTCCCGCATGACTTTCCCCCCCGAAAAAATATTTTTGTATTCATTACCTGGAGTGGACTTTAAGTATGTTTGGACACATGTGCTTTGCAAAAACAGCCTGCAACGGATCACATTCTTGAAACGTCAGATTATATGTTTTTACAACACCTAAGTATAAAGGATATAAACAAAAATCAATGCTGGTCTGTAATTTTAAATGTTTTTTCAGTATTAATTGTTCTTTTAGGAAATCTCAATAAAGTAACCAAGCGACTTACTCTAGCTACATGGAAATAACTCACCCACAAATAAAAAACTGAATTAACCTGCCATCTAAGACTTTCTTCATCCTATTAGTTATGCCCCTCCAGCATCTGAGTTTTTTAAGAATCCATAAGAAATAAGTGAACAGCAACAAGTGCAACAAATGCAGGGGAAAAAAAGGCTTCAATATTTAACTGACATAGTAATATAAATGGTGGCGGAATACAGAAGGCAAACCCTACAGATCTCTACTCCTAGATAAGCATGAGCTAAGAGAGCTTAATTGTCTTGAGGCCTAATTCAATACATTATCTCATTATTAGTAATCCAAGCTGAATTTTTAATAATATAAACCACTGCCTATTACACAGCACAGCTCAGCAAGCTATGTTGATAGGTGATGGTTCTTTATGAGTTTTGCAAAGACTAATGCCGATGAATATACCCGGTGTTCTGCTGGACTGAGGATGTCAGTGTTACCGTGTTACCTGTTACCGTGTTGAAGAACTGTAAGTGTTAGAAGTGGAAAGACCCTGTGAATCCTCTAGTTCAAACACCTGCCAAAACAGGATATTCCTCCCTTTCCATAATGTGTGTTTTTTCAGAATTTACTCCAGCCTAATTCTAAATGTTGTAAGCAGTAGGCTGGCAATTAATATATAGCATGCGTAACTAGTGAACTGAAGAACATTCGTCTGATAAAGCCTGTTATAACTTCATTTTAACAACGTGATGCACATGATAAATATAAATTATGATGTGAAGAGGCTGAAAGTGTTTGGCATAATGTTCCCTCAATAACATTCAGCTAATAATTACACTAAATATTGTGTTGCCCTGCTGTTTTAAACTGCTTCTGTTTCTGTAAAGTCACTTTATGTGTAACCTACCGTGTTTGCAGAGGAGCTGAAAAGTTATGTGATGATCATTAATATTTGTAAAAATGCTGCATTTCTCTACATTCCTTTCCAGCACATTTACACATCTAAATACAGGAAGAACCGACTGGAGGAAGAACCGACTTTTAAAAAAAAAAAAAAAAATCAGTGCAGAGGTTACTCACCAAGCAATTTTGCAATATTATTTCCCTAGTTTCATGCAGTTTATTTCAAGCTCCTGCTTTCATGGCTTCCCCAAACTGCCTTGCAAGCAGCCAATACTGATCCTTGCCGTCCTCACCCACTATTCCAATACGTGGCCAACAGAGCTGTTTGCTAAACAACTGGTCAAAGCTCTGCTGGCTCATACTGGTTTTGAAGGCTACAGGAGAAACGCTCCAGAGGCAGAAATGTGGTACTCCTTCACCCCAAGATTAAGCTGGTTCAGACTTCAGGAACCGCAGGGCACAGCTCAGAAGGTACACCGTCTAAACATAATTAAATACTAACGTGCTCTTTTGCAGAATTGCTCAGAAGCGCTTGAGTTTAGAGCTATCCACATGCCTGTATGAGCCTCCCCCTATAATTTCATTTGGAAATTGGGCTAATTTGCTGCTTACAAAGCTGTGCGTAACAATCCATTAAAATGTACCTTAATTATCAATTTACATGGAAGGGATAACTGTTTTTCCTTCTGACATGGTTGAGACACAGCTGTCCAGCAGTAATGTTGAAAAAACATAGATGAGAAGAAGACATATGCATATGCTGACCTTGAAGAATTCACCGATCTTACGGCAAGCTGAAAATATAAATAAAATAATGTATTAACTCAAAACTATTTCATATCGAACCTTTAACAAAAAAGCCATCTCTGTGCTTCAGTACCATACCTAAACCACAAAACCTTTAAACGTGTACATCTCAAAATAAATATAGATGCATCATGCATACAATCATGTTCAAACTTATCACCTTAATTATTACTGGTCAGAAGTCACTGGTATAATACAGGCATAGGAATCCAATCTACGGACATTTAAGTGGCCCTGAAGTGTGAGTTACCTAAACACTTAAAGCTCAGCTTGCATTTGAGGCATTTGAAGGACTGGAAACTGAAAACAATCTTGCTGTACACCCACCCACATGATACGTACAAATGAGCAAAGACACTACTGGCACCTCAAAAATTCTTCAGGAATAAAAAGAAATCATTTCCACTTCTGATTTTCCAGCCTCCCAGCAAGTTAAGGAGAGTTGATCACTTTTAACTAAGAAACCTCTAGAGAAAACCCTAATTCTGCTGGAAATGGTGTTTGATTAATCAGAGGCATATTAATGGATGCATTCTTCCTGTTGAGTCATACCGGTACAAAAACATGTTGTTTAGAGGCAGCTTCTGATGTGGTACAAAACATAAACCTTTTGACCCATGACAACAGAAATAAAACCCTTGGTATTAATCCGGATGTCCTAGAAAGATTCAGCTTGGGTAACAAAAAATTGAAGAATATTAGGAGCAGAGTAGGAACAACTCTTCCATGATGTAATCTGCATAATTACAATTAGAGAAAATATGGCATTTGTCCATATTGGAAGTGGAAGAAGCTGAGAGAGAACGTAACTCAGACAGGTACCTGTAGGAAAACAACACAGTATCCAACAACATAAATACTATGCTTCCAAGAAAGATTTTTAAATTACAATAAATCAAATTCACTTACACCTTTTTCTACGGGGTCAAACCAAAATTCATCACTAATACGTGCTATGGCATGTATTGCTCTTCCAAACACTAGCAGGAAAAGAAAACAGTGCAACATGCATTCTAAGTTAAAAAAAAAGTTATACTGCATTTTCTCCAGATTAATTTAAGAGGAAACATTACAAATTTCCTACGCGTTTCAAAGAAAACTGATGACATAGTGGAAAACATTACTCTTTGCTTTTAGTAGCACAAAGACCTTGATGTTTTTCAAAGCTGCCTCCAACGAGGCGCACCTCAAATGTCACCTGTCTCTTTGCAGCAACTGGTATGACCTGATGTCACCACAAATTATTTCAATCTAATCAGACAAAACACCACTGAAGTTAGAAATTACATTTTGTAGATGGCAACAAGTTTGAGCAAGCGGTAAGCAGTTGGACACCTATAAAGATGTAGCCCTAAGAAATACAAGAAGAAACCAGCAGTGGGTCTCAAAATTTGCCTCCGCCACCCTGGCACTGCCACGGAACGCTGTGCGCAGGTTTAGTTGGGCCTCTGGAAGGAGAACGGCGTGCACATGGAGGCACGCAGATAAGCAATGGCTTCTCCACCTGAAAGTGCCGCAAATCAGCCCTCTGCTCTCTATCTGAACAACTTCCAGAGGCTGCATGTTGCCCCACAAAAATGCCTTTGTCCTCCTGGGGATGAGGAAGAGCAGCTCCTCAGCTCTGCTGTGACCCTGGTGTAGCTGGCAGCAGCTCCCAGTGCTTTGTGCCCCACTTTGCACCGTCTGAAAGCCCCCACGGGGAACCCCACCGAGGGCAGTGCGCCAGCGACCCGGGGGTGCCACCGGGCCAGTCACACATTCCCATGGCCGCCGGCCCCACTGAGGCGTGCCACCCTGAAGGGGCCCCGCTCTGGGGTGCCTGTTTCTCCCACATAGACCCCTCTGCCCCAGGCACATCTCCTCCCCTACGGCCACGGGTACCTCTGAGGTGAGCCCCCCCAATAACACCCTTCATGGCTCGCTGCGGAGCCCGCCCCTCCCCCGCGCCC
>NW_009220501.1:1079-1940 GCF_000690835.1 Fulmarus glacialis | reverse complement strand
CCGTCGGCGAGCACCCCGGCTCCTCCGGCAGCGCCTCCATCGCTGCCCGCGCCCGTGCCAGGGCTGGTTCCCCAGGCAGCGTGGGGTGCCTGTCCCACACGTGCCTCCCTCATACCCCTGACGGGGGGAGCGCCTTTCCCCCACCCCAGAAAACTGGTGTTTATAAGATTGCCGGGTGTAGTTGTTCCTCAGCCCTTGCATTTAGCTGGCCTGGCTGCAGCACTGCAGGAGATGCAGAGCAAGCCATGCACTGCCAGTTAACTAAGGCGCTGCAGGAGCTGGAAGAATTGCTCTCTTATCACCAGAACAACTAAATGTGAAATAGGTGTGATTTTGACCTAAAAGGACATGAGAAGGGGAATCGTCACTGAGCAACCAACCGAGGGCATCCCCAGCAGCCCTGAATTGCTGCCGCTCATCCTCCCCGGAGCAGAGGTGGGAACGGCGGATGGGGGCCCCGTCCCAAGCCCCGGGAAAGGACCCCTCCGGGAGGGAGGCAGAGGAGAGCCTTCCTCCCTGGGTGACCCCCTGGCCTCTCTGGTGGATTAAACCCTCTGCGCTCGAGGTCTGCTGATGCTCTGGGGTCCACGGGGAAAATGAGAAACTGCTCAGGAGACAGGGGGAATCTCTGCTTCAAAGGGCTTTGGTTTCTCCTAGAATCGTCATGAATTTTGGAGGCCTGATAAAACAGCGGGCAATCTGCTCCCAGTAACACGCCAGGTTACAACAGGGGTTACGAGGAACCCCAGAAAACAACCCTATTTGCCCTGTAAAGGAGTTTTCGTTATCATTTTGTCTGGGTGCGCTCCTTGGTGCCGCTGCACTGATCTGTGCACTTGTGCGGCGTTGGCCCAGTCCTTC
>NW_009220501.1:639-1047 GCF_000690835.1 Fulmarus glacialis | reverse complement strand
GCTGGCCGCTGCCGGCCGCTTTTGCAGCGGCGTGCGTGTCGCTTTGCTACCGGGTGAAGTGAGCTGTAGCCTGGATCCGCGGGGTCGAGTCCCTGGCACCCCTCGGGGGGTCACCCGGCTGCCGCCCCGCTCCGCCATGCCCAGCCCTGCGTGGGCGGCAGCGGGTGTTTGACTCCGATTCGGGGGGCTCAGGAGCAGAGGGTGCTACCACTGCTTGCCGAGGCTTTGCTACTAGAGACCCTCTTTGCTTTCTTGGTGCCATCAGAAGAGGCAGACCCGAGAAGGGCCTTCTGCTGGGAAAAGACATAGCAATCAAGTGGGCAGGGAGCCCCGGGGCTCGGCGTTTGCCCAGGGATGGTCAGAGTCTCCGGGGAGTCTCAGGGGTGAGCTCGGGATGAGCTTCTGGAG
>NW_009220501.1:0-356 GCF_000690835.1 Fulmarus glacialis | reverse complement strand
TGATGGGGCTGCAGGCACGGCCGTCCTGCTGTCGCGCTCCCAAAGGCTTTTGTCAATCGGTGTCAACGTGACATGCGGGTGCCCAATCTGTCCTGGCTCGGGTCTCGGCAGCAGCGCGGCTCTTTGCTTCATCCCGCCGGGCACGGGTGGGAGGAGGAGTGTGGTCCCCGGGTCCCCGGGGGGTGTCACAGACCTGCCACCTGCAGCCGCCGCGCATCGCTGCTGGGTGCCGAACGCACGTTCAACGCGCTTGGATGCAGATCGGGTACCAACGAGTCTCTGATGTTTTGGGAAGCGTCACTCGACCGTGCCAGCAAGGCTTGGCAGGGCCTTGGGGGGCGGGCGCGGGAGGGAGC
>NW_009220500.1:3606-9993 GCF_000690835.1 Fulmarus glacialis | reverse complement strand
TAATGATTTTATGATTCTATGATTCTATACACAGCTGTTGAGTGCACATTCCCACAGACTGGACAGAACGCCATGTCCAGCTTCAAGGACAGGGCTGGCTGCTAATACAGCTGTGCTTATGGTGACGTAGGTTACCAACCAATACTCTTTCTCTGCCACCCCCACTGAATCTAAAGGAATAAACAGATGAACAGTAGAAAAGGAAACAGCAAAAAGAAATAACATTAAACCAAAATAAAAATAAATGAAATGAAATGAAATAAAATAAAATAAAATAAAATAAAGTAAAATAAAATAAAAATACTTCATGGGACCTAACTGGTCCCACGCTCTCCCATCATGAATAACTTATCGTTCCTTTCCTTAAAGTGACATTTTTTTCTCAGCCCACAAATAGATTATTGCAGAACCCTGTCACTTTTCCTCATCTTCCATCCAAGTGCCAGAAACCTTTTTGCTCATCCCAGCTCCTTTTGCATAACTCTTTGAACAACTTCGAATAATAACCTTTGAGGTGCTGGAGCATGTCCAGAGAAGGGCAATGAAGCTGGTGAAGGGCCTGGAGAACAAGTCTTATGAGGAGCGGGTGAGGGAACTGGGGTTGTTCTGCCTGGAGAAAAGGAGGCTGAGGGGAGACCTTATCGCTCTCTACAACTACACGGAAGGAGGTTGTAGCGAGGTGGGTGTCGGTCTCTTCTCCCAAGTAACAAGTTATAGGACAAGAGGAAATGGCCTCAAGTTGTGCCAGGGGAGGTTTAGATTGGAAATTAGGAAAAATTTCTTCACTGAAAGGGTTGTCAAGCATTGGAACAGGCTGCTCAGGGAAGTGGTTGATTTCACCATCCCTGGAGATATTTAAAAGACGTGTAGATGTGGTGCTTAGGGACATGTTTTAGTAGTGGACTTGGCAGTGTTAGCTTAACAGCTGGACTCGATGATCTCAAGGGTCTTTTCCAACCTAAATGATTCTACGATTCTATGATTCTAACTCCTCACAAATACAGTGGTTTGCAGTTTCTCTCTCAGGGTATCCAATTATCTCCAAAATGTAACTGTCTTCCACTTTTTCCAAACTCTCATCAGGTATTCGGTTTCTTAGATATTCTGCCCCTTTCCCCTCTCTCCCCCAAATTCAGCTATCAACTTCTTTGCAAATATTTCCTATCATCCAGTCCAGCTTCCTTGGCAGTCTCCTCACTAACCCAGCTTCTCTATCAACTCTTTTCATATGAAACAAGCTCATGGCATTAGTGCTTCTCCTAATGCAGAATCCTGCTTTTGATACGATAATTGCATCACTTAAAGAGAGGAAAGAGAATAAGCTTTACCTGAGGAGACGTGTAAATGGCACTGATTCTGGTCCTAACTGCCTAATGAATCAATTTTCATTGCAAAATTTGGAACAGAGTATTTGCAGTACATTCTCTGAAGTTTTGTCAAGTCATATTCTACCTTATTTACAATATTGTCCCAGGAAAATGATTTCATATACTGGCACCTACAACAGAATATGTAGCCACATGCTCTGTTAGACAGGAGCCACACTCAATCTTCTTATAAACTCTTATACTGTATGTTGAAACACTAGCACAGTTGACATGTTGCTTAATTGCTGTCTAAGTCCTAATAACCTCAAAGAGAATAAGAGCAGCTACTGGCAATTTAACAGCACTAACATCACAAGATGAATCTAGGTAATGGATACAACATGTGAGGGACCAGTGGGCTAATTTACTTAAAACAAAATGTGATTAAATGATCTGAATACAAAATACCTTCAGCAGGTCAGGTACATCTATACCATGTGATGAACTGCTGGATGGATGCCCAAACCAGCTCTGGAAAGCTAGTATTTCTAAACTGTCAGTTCAGAAACCAAATGTATTATAGCCTGTAGCAAACTTTGCATTTTCTGAGGCAAAGGTGAGCTGGGAGTACTGCATTAAAAGTGCTGCTATGAAGCTCTGAGGAATGTGATAAAAATAAGTTCTAAGTGGAAAGAAATAGGAAATACTGAAGTACAATTTGTCTGATGTATTTAGATGTCTAACTGAGAAGAGATGAATTTTACCCTAGGGTGCCTATTTATTTCCTTGGAGTATAGGTGAACTCATGTGAAGATATATCTGGTTTGATTAATTTGCATGCAGAAAGGACTCTTACACCAGTTGAGACACTCTAGAGTATCTGAGACAACAGTTCACAGATGTGACACACAACCTAGAAGAGCCACTTGCCTTCTAATATGGTAGCCATAGGCGATGGAAGATCTAGAGCATCTCAACTGGTATTACTGGCCTCTGTTATAACAGTGAATCGAGCCCCACAGTGTAAGTGTGAGAAAATGAGAGCTCAGGATTGTAGACACCCATATGTAGGCCTCTGAATGTGAATGTCTACCTGAGGGCTCTATATCTAAGCCCTCATTATAGTCTACTTCCCTGTAAGGGAAGGGATTTTGTTGGCCAAGCATAGGGATTTTAGTGCCATTTCTATCCTAGATTAGTTTCTGTTGCTACTCCTGAATTGCGTTCGTACTCATTTTAGTTGATAGAGTTGGGAGAAATACTTAACTACCTATGGGTCTTTGCTTTAGGCTGCACTCTGCAGACTACATTGATTGCACTGACTATATCTCCATTGACTGTATCTCCATTGACTACAGTGGGAGCATGTTCCACATGTGGTCACCACCATTTAGATACCTGTATATAAACAAACTTGTTTACAATTTGGAAAGAAGTCCTACCCTGTAGTCTAAATTTAAATTGCATAAATCCAAGGCACCAAAAGTGCCTTTTGCTGAGTCTTTCTTGACTTCTACATCCTGCAGTGTAGTAGATCCAGATTTCCAGATCTAGTGTCTGGAAATTAACTTCAGCACATTTTGCATTTAACACACAGAGACAGGTCAGGCCTGGAACTATATGAAAACTAATATGCCTTCTCGTACCTGTAGCACAGAGAAGCAGATGAAGAGAAGGCTGCCTTCTTAGGTAGCTTTATTACCTCCAGCTTGGGACTGGTCTTCTCTGTTTTATGCTAGGTTTTATCTGGCACAATGGGTGTGTCTACATCGTGTTTCTGAGCACTTTCATGAGACAGTTTATTAGACTGCCACAATGCTAAGATTGAGTTATAAGCTTTCTCAAGTGAATAAAATGCCCAGCATTTAAGTATAAAGGAACAGGTGTGAAATAAATAGCTCAGCTCAGGTCCGACATATGCAGAACTAATAAAACTTGTCAGCTCTGTGTAGAAATCTGGATTGTCTCTTCACTAAGCTGTTGTTTCTAGAAACGTGGTGCAGATGTTAGAGAACAGCACAAAGGAGATGGACTGCAACATACAACTGTATATTTTATCAGTCCCAAAGACTATACATCCTTTACCTCTCTTTATTAAAAATGTAAAAAACCTTTCCAATTCATAGCCAATCAACAGTGGGGATAAGAGATTTTTATTTCTAAACTCTGATTTAATTCCATGTGAAAGCAGTCAGTTGTACTCGGTGTATACAGTGACAGTGAGTTGGGCAGGTGTCCCATCCCTGTGCTAGCAACATTACAAAGCAGATTGTGAGCTGATTTTGTCTCTGTTCTCTGTACAAATCAAATAATAGTTATTTCTCTTCCAAGTGAGAGGAATTTTTTTTTTTTTGTTCAGCTAACGAAAACAGAAAATACTTGTATGTATGAAGGATTTCCCATTGAATACAAATACACATCCTTCTCCAGTTATTAGTAAATAATGAGGAAAACTTTAAAAAGAATATAAAGGATATAAAAAAATCACAATAGTTCTCTTGAGAAAATTATTTCATCAGCAGTCCCTCCATCTAGGAGTGAAGTGTAATCATTATTTGTTTATGTCAATCTTAATGTTGGTTGTATGTTCATAATGCAATACTTCAACCTCCTTGTGTTTTAATTGTCATGTGAGAATACTGTGCAGGATTTTAGCTTGAGATCTATTGCGTGTTGCAACATTTCCTTAATTTACTAAGGCTTATAAAAGTAAGACATTGTTAGGTTGGCATGATTTCTCTCTAACTACTATATGGTGCCTACTTTTTATCACCTTGCTTTCCTCTAGGTGCTTACACACTGACTGCTTTAATAAATGTTCTAGCAATTTACTAGCTATTGAATTCAAACTTGCTGTTCTGTAATTTCCTAGATTGATTCCTCTGCTGTTTTAGTGGAGGCTATCCAATATTTTAGAGAACCTGTTCTTCCCAGAAAGGAAAACTCTTTGAATGCTTTTCAACATCACCTTTTCTATCTCAGAAATACTCTCATGATCCTTTAGTGTCAGTTTTAGAATATCTGTGCATGGTGTGAACTTTTGCTGTAGTTCTTGGTCCTTGGTCCAGTTTGAGTTACATTTAAATCCAGACAAATCACATTGAAATGCCTTCAGTCAGTGTGAATTGCATAAACACCTGAGAAGAAAATGAAGCCTCTGGGCATCAAATTCTCAGTTCAGCTAACTGCATAAAGTGGGGTCACAAAATTCTGAAATCTGACAACATTTACTGTTCTTTGTCATGAACTGCTCACTTAATTTTCTTCTACAGTGCATAGAATGGTGGTTTTTGAAAATAATTTTTGATAAAAGATTTCTTTTTCATGGAGACAGTATTTCTTTATAATTAATCTTGGACATAAATGTGGTTCAGGGAAATGCATCTATATTGCATCTATATGCATCTATATTCCAGGTCACTGCCTCTTTTACACCTCTACTCCAGGGAGCAGAGGATTGTACCAGCTGCTGAGTAACAGAAGGTGATAGAAGGTTTAACATCAATAAAATACTTGTGTAAGGACTTAACCTTAAAGTACAAACAAGCAAAAAAATATAGCCCTTCTTTTAGATACCTGCTTATCTCTATATGCCATAACAGGTGTCAACTACTACTTAATGCCAGAGCCTGACAAGCTTTCTCATGTTTTCACACACTAAACACCAAGTTCCTTAACAGTGAACTTCCTTGAAATGCTTCCTGGTTTTGTAAGTGCTTTTATTTGGAAGTAGGTTCAAGTGTCCAACAGATACCGAAACCAAAACCACACACTGCGAGAAAAGGTTCATTCAGAAAAAAATTTCCATTACATAAAATCCTTCTTCATATTGTCAACAAAATCAGAAAGGTTCAATAAAGAACCTTTGAAAATAACAAAGAATTATTTTGATTTGTGGTAGTACACTTCATCTGGTTGTATCTGCCTTTTCCACCTCATTCACTAATATGTTAAAACACATGTGTATGTGAATTCAATGGGAAAATCTTATACAGATTTATTGTTTCTAGGACATATAACATTAGAATGGCCTGTCTTAAGTGATTACTGAGTTTTAGGAGCAGTTTTGCTCATATATAAAATGCACAAAGCTAAAGATATGTGTGGAATATTTAGGGACTGAAATCTGTGCAAGCACTAAGTTCATTCATTACCTGCTGTTTGTATTACAGTTCACTTTTGAGAATATGTCTTTGGCCCGTTTACATCTTCAGTGTTTCGATAAACATTTGTAACCCTTATCTTTTATGTAAGAAATTGGAGGAAGGAAGGAAAATAAGAAAGTTTAGTACTCTCTCATATGTCACCAAAACTCTTACTCATCAGAAAGAGCTAAAATACTATTTTTTATCTCTGAGGAGCCTCTGCATGACAAATTTTTGCAGGTGCTCAGACTGCAAACATATGTTAGGTCTGAATAATGATGATTCTTAACAATGTCTAATTTGGAAATAAAAAATCCCAGGGCCCATAGTATTAATTTACTAAGAAATATACATACAGAGGCTTTATTTTTCAGAAGTTCACAGATACACAGTTTGCATTCATCATAGTTATAATCACAAAGGGGAAAAAAGCATGTAATGAGTGAAAGATACCATGCTTTTTTTTTTTTTTTTTTTTTAATCCTTTTTTTTAGTTCAAATGTTCATGTCTGCTTGGTTTTGATGAAGAGTGCTTGAGGGAAGTGAAAAAGAGAGAAGCAATAGTGACAAATAATTTTGTTAATAAAATTTGGAAGGATATATTTTATTATATTAAAAAAAGTGAAAGAGGAAATCTGTCTAAAACATGATCAGAAGAGTCTGAATTGTTTTTTCTCTATTATTTTATTTATTTATCCAAAGAGATGCCAGGATGAGATCCTGGAATAAACAGGCGGTTCTTGAAAGCAGTCACAGGAGCAGAACAGGCTCTATTCCCTTCAGACTCTCTGTTACAATGTATTGAACTATATTTCGAGCAGCCCTTTCGGCCTCAAGCAACAAGTTCAAGCATACTGTTCATTTGTGAGGGACAAGAGAAATTTAGATTGGGATCATGGATCCAAACCATCTTAATTTGTCTTTAGAATAATAAT
>NW_009220500.1:0-3595 GCF_000690835.1 Fulmarus glacialis | reverse complement strand
GGGGGGGGAGGGAAGAAAGAAAAGGAAAGGGAAGAAAAAAAAAAGAAAAAAGATATATCAGGGGACTGTAAATCTAAGCTGCATGCTAGTGCCAAACGATGCAGCAGCGCCTCTCTCAACTTGCTATGCTTGCCAAATTCACTGGAGTAATGTCTGTTATAGTAACATCTTCCAAAGAACAGCAGTGCAGGGTTGCTGCTGTCTGCCAAAACAAGATAGCAAGTCCTTAGAACAATATGACTCACATCTAGGTTCTTCCCCAAACAGAGAAACAAACAACCCCACCCTCCAAAAGTACCATCCAGAAAAAAGAAAGGATGTGTCCAAAGTTTTTGGATTTTCTTTATTTGTTTTCTTGTTTTTATGATGCGAGATATGGTGGGTGATTTTGGAGTTCCCAGCTATATGTGGGCTGAGATTACAAAAAAAAAAGGGATTTTTTCCCCCCTAAAGTTTGCTTCCTAATTCAGAGTGTATGCTAATGGCAGTTCTTAGGTGACATCGTGTTGAGAATGTCAGGTACAGAACTAGACCTTAGAGCCCGCTGATACCTTTTTCTACTTTTCTTCTGGCATTTGTAAGAACCTGCAAAATTGCTTAAGTATTAGAGAAGATTTCAATAAATCAAAAGTACACAGGTAACCTGCAACAAAGTAATTCCTAGTGTTGGTGCCTATATAAAATATTTAATGAAAAATATGACCCTTGTAATGCATATAATGGAGATACTGTACATATATAGGACATTTTTCTGAAAAAGATCTTGACACTTTATCATATTCTTAGTGGAATTTGGTGCTATGTAGATCTAAAAGCTGCCCTCTTAGTTAGCTTACTGTAATTGTACTCAGTAATTAAACGAGCAATGGACTGGGCATCACTGATACGAAGGACTCTTTACCCTAGTGAGCTCACGCTTATTGTAAGAAAACACTTGGCATATACCAAACCTATTCCACATGACAAGCGATTCTAATATATCCCATTTGACCCAAAACTAGAGGTCTAAAAGGACTCAGATTTCATGCAGATTCTCTCTTATTTGCCTACTTCATACAGATATCTCAGGTGCCACAAATGGCACCAGATACCTGAATGTTATTCCTAAATTGGACCCTAGAGAAGACCAAATGTATAGATCTATTTCAAGGGGGGTTAAATAGTTGTCCAAAAGCTTTTCATGTACTAAGTAGAACTGTGTTACCTATCACAGACATTTGAACACCTTGTTCAGATACCAAGATCAAAATTTATGCATTTGAATTTAGGTGTCTGCAATCTGGAAGTGAAGCCCACTCTACTCAGAAAAACAATTTTTTCTTCATATGTCTCTCTGAAGTGAAAAAAAAAAAAAAGAATGCTGTTTCTTTAAGTAATTTGATAAAGAGATGAGACATAGCTGATGTGATTATATTTCTGTGTTCTTCATTAGTAAAGTCCTACTACCCTCAACACAAGAAGAGTCAAATGATTTCAGATAATGCTCTGCTCACAACTCCAAGCTTCTTTAAATCAGTGTTTTGCCAACAGCTTGCTGATACCCATTTTTCTCTAGGGTCACACTGCCAGTCTAGCTGTGGCAGTCTTTTTTAGTTTTATCCTATATTTTTGTCAGACATCTGTGGTCTTTCCATGGTTTTGCAGTTAGAGAATAAGACAAAGAATCAGTATCCTGATTTTCAGTCACTAAGCTGTAGAGGAGGCATGCATTGATCATCTTCTTTTCCCATGATACTTTTATGCATTTTGCTTTAAATGGTAATTCGATAAAAACTAGAAATAGTGCAGAAACTGGATCTCAAATCAGTGATCTTCAGGCTGGATCCAGGACTGACAGTCTTGAGTTCACAGAGATGCAGTCCTGGGTGAAGCACTTAATTTTTTAGGTATTGCAGGAGCTAAGTCATAAACACTTACCTAGGTAGGTCTCACTTATAATGATTTTAGTGATGCTAGAGCCTGGACAAAATTAAAGACTTAAACTTTTGCTGTCTAGCTCTCACGATACTTACTTTGTTAAGTCTAATGTAGAATTTATTTTTAATTTATTTTTCATTTTGTGCCTAGAATATTATTAAGAATTCTTAGATCTTTGCTGTTTATGGTGAGATAAACCAAGGAAGAATTAATTATGTGAATAGTTTTGAGATTAGAAGCTCCAGATTATAAGTAGAATATCACATAGATTCAGTTTCTGGTTGAAGGCATTGTTCTCATTTTAACTTTTTTGTTGATAAACAGGATTCAATTATAATTCCAATTAAAGGTAAAGCAAAAAAAAAAAAATCATCACTTCTATATTAAATATATTTCTTTTTCTTAATTATATGGTCTTTTTTCCTTTTGCTCTGAGAAGAAATATGATTTTAATCCTTATGTGAAATTCAAAGCAGAAACAAGGTTAAAAATGTGTAACAAATTGTCATCTTGTTCAAACCAAACCCCACGATTTTTCTTGGTCCTTGGCACGAGCTTCTCACATCTATGCAAAACAAGTAAAAGAAGTTATCAAGTATCAGAGGTATTATGTGAAGTCATCTTGTGTTTACTTTGCATACATGGAAATACACATCATGAGGTGAAAAAAACCTGGAAAGTAAAACAGACCAAGTGCCCAAAGATTAAGCACCCTGCTGTAACTATTGATGTGTATGTTTAAATTTTTTTATTTCTATCTGCTATTTGAAAGCATCTTAAAATGCAACTTACAAAGCTAGAATTCCTACCCATTATAGATGTAGTAATAACTTTCTAATTAGTGAATTCGTTGTTACACTGCATAATCAGCTCATTGAAGATATGCATTATAGTAAAAGAAAAAAAAACCACTCAATAGTAACATAGCTGTCCCATTAAAGTCTTGATTAACTTTATAACAATAATGCAATATCATTATACTTTCATAAATTAGAAGACAAATTGGATATATATCAAGTCTTGTATCTTTACAAAAGGATACATGTTTAATTTAAAGTAAAATAACTCCAGTGACATTAATTTCTTAAGTAGGTGGGTGACATATATAAACTCAACAGAAAAATATAAAAAAAAATTTAAACATCTCAACAGTATTATGTTACAGATTTCAAAGAAAGCTATATAGCTCCTAGGCATTAAATGGTATAGAGTAACATCAAAAGCAATTGATGTGAGCAATGACAATTAAGATTATCTATTACAGATAAGCTGACCTATACAGGTGTGTTGGTTTTGGCTGGGGTAGAGTTAATTTTCTTCATAGTAGCTACTATGGGGCTATGCTTTGGATTTGTGCTGAAAACAGTCTTGATAACACAGAGATGTTTTCATTATTGCTGAGCAGCGCTTACACAGAGTCAAGACCCTTTCTGTTGCTCACACCACCCCACCAGCGAGTAGGTTGGGGGTGCACAAGAAGTTGGGAGGGGACACAGCTGGGACAGCTGACCCCAACTGACCAAAGAGATATTCCATACCATATGACATCATGCGCAGCAACAAAGCAGGAGGAAGTTTGACTGGGGGGCCACTGCTCCGGGACTGGCTAGGCATCTGTTGGTTGGTGGTAAGCAATCGTTTTCATTTGTGTCACTTGTCTTTCTTGGGTTTTATTTCT
>NW_009220499.1:511-1633 GCF_000690835.1 Fulmarus glacialis | reverse complement strand
ACGAGCCGGGAGCGGCCCCTCGGTCCAGCTGCTAGCCGGGACCCGTCCCGGGCAGCCCTCCCTGCAGTCTCAGATCCCCCTTGTCCCCAGCGTCCCTGGGCACCTGCGCCAACAGCGTTAGCGTGGCCGCGGAGGAGGTGGCCATCGCTGCCTGCGGTGCGCCTGCGGGGTGTGGGTCTGGGCTGCCACGAGCTGCGGTGTGGGGCTGGAGGAGTCTTGGGGTCGCTTCTCCTCCCAGCCTTCATCTCAAATGCTCTCCTTCTTCGGCAGCCTATGAAGCCGCTGAAGGCCACAGCCACTACGTCGCAGCCTGTCCTCACCCTCCAGCAGATCGAGACCATTTTCTACAAGATTCAGGACATCTATGAGATCCACAAGGAGTTCTACGACAGCCTGTGCCCAAAGGTGCAGCAGTGGGACAGCAACGTCACCATGGGCCACCTCTTCCAGAAGCTGGTACGCACCTTCCCTGGGGCTTGCTCCGCTTGGAAGAGGAGGAAGGCTGGGGAGATGGAGCACCATGCTGCGGGGCTCGGCCCCATGGCGTGGCTCAGCTCACACTCTGCCACACGCTCGCCGGTGGCCGTGGGACTTGTTGCATCCCTCCCTGCAGCAGCCGCTGCTGCCTGCCCAAGCTCTCCCATCCCGGGATGGGAGTTAGTGCAGCCTCCGTGCCCCTTGCTGCGGGGGGGATGCCCACAGCTGGCGGGTCCTGGGTGCAACCGTGGTGGGGTTTTGCCTGGAGGTGCGTGGTACGGCTTTGCCGTGGGGCTGGCAGGAGCCCGGGCGTGCGGGTGACTCTCTGGGGAGAGGCAGGCAGTCGCTGCCTCTTCGCCCCCGGCTGCCTGCGGGCACTGCGGCGGTGGCTCTTTGGGGTCATGCTCCGGGTCCTGCTGCTGCTGCTTCGGACTTGTGATGGGAGCACAGGCTGTGCCCGTGGGTGCCGTGGCCATGCCGGGGAGGGGAGGAGGAGAGGGCAGGTCGAAGGGTGCCCGGAGGCAGCTGTAGCTTCAGCCTCCGCTGTGCAGGTACCCGTTGGCTTTCCGCTGGATTTCAGAGGTTTGTGGGGGCACAGGGCTGGGCCAGAGCCCCACCATTCTGCCCCGGGCAACGGCTTTCCTT
>NW_009220499.1:0-368 GCF_000690835.1 Fulmarus glacialis | reverse complement strand
GCAGGCCAGCCAGCTGGGGGTCTACAAGGCCTTTGTGGATAACTACAAAATCGCGCTGGAGACCGCGGAGAAGTGCAGCCAGAGCAATTACCAGTTCCAGAAGATCTCGGAGGTAAGCTGGAGCGGGGCCGTGCCAGGGGGATGGGGCTGCCATGGGTGGGCTGTCCCGGTGCAGGACAGAGAACGGTGTCCTCGTGGCCGAGGTGACTGCGTGTACCCCATGGAGGTGCTCTTGGCCTCTGGGTGTTGTGGGGGTTTGCCCCCCATCTCGTGCAAGCTCAGATCGGGCTCAGCTCTTGCCGCCGTCATTTCTGGGATGCTGGGGCAGCCTGCACCCGCTCACCCCATCCAGTGAGTGTGGGTGCTGG
>NW_009220498.1:0-538 GCF_000690835.1 Fulmarus glacialis | reverse complement strand
GGTGTCCTGCTTGGCGCGGCGGGGGAGACCGGGGAGAGCGCGGAAATCTCCGGCGTGAGCTGAAACTGTGGCAAAGGGAGGGGGGAAAAAATCAAGATTGCTTTTTTTTCATCTTCTCCCCCCTTTAAAAAAAGGGGTTTTGCTCAGCTTCCGCACGCAAACTTACTTGAATGCCTTGTAGCCAGTTTAGCCCAGAGAGCAAAGGATACCCCGCACCCGAGGAGTCCTACATGTGTGAGCACCATCATTACACTGGCAGAGCAACGGAGAGCCGCCTCCTTGCCTTTACCAACATCCTCCTGGGACTGATCTCTCTCTCCTCTGGTCCAATATCCGAGCCTATCTCGTATCTATCTGGTTTGATGTTTTGGTGGTTTGGTTTTTTTTTCCCCCCTCCATCTGCTGGGATTGCTAAGTAAATAAATAGAGGAAAATTCCTAAAAGGGCATCTGAAAATTCAGTGGGACTGAATATGAGGAAGTGAAATGCTCACAGACCGTTTTGGTTTTGTTTTTTTTTTTTTTTTTTAATTAAAAAA
>NW_009220497.1:821-1535 GCF_000690835.1 Fulmarus glacialis | reverse complement strand
CCCCCCCCCCACCTGCTCCACCCGAAGAAGGGGGGGACGGCGACGCCGATGCCGATGACCCAGGTGGCCACCACCACCAGGAGGGCGTGCTTGGAGCTGAAGCGGAAGTTGCCGAAGGGTTTGCAGATGACGATGTAGCGCTCGAAAGCCAGGAAGACCACGGTGGTCAACCCTACCTACAGCCCCACCAGATCATAGTGGTCACCCCAACTCCTACAGCCCCACCAGACCACGGTGGTCAACCCTACCTACAGCCCCACCAGATCATAGTGGTCACCCCAACTCCTACAGCCCCACCAGACCACGGTGGTCAACCCTACCTACAGCCCCACCAGATCATAGTGGTCACCCCAACTCCTACAGCCCCACCAGACCACGGTGGTCAACCCTACCTACAGCCCCACCAGATCATAGTGGTCACCCCAACTCCTACAGCCCCACCAGACCACGGTGGTCAACCCTACCTACAGCCCCACCAAGCCATGGTAATCACTCCTACCTCCAGCCCCATTAGACCACAGTGGTCACATCCACCTACAGCCCCACCAGATTATAGTGGTCACCCCAACTCCTGCAGGTCCAGAAGGCCATGGAGGTCACCCCAACTCCTACAGCCCCCCCAGACCCCGGTGGTCACCTCAACCTACAGCCCCACCAGACCATGGTGGTCCCTCCTACCTACAGCCCCACCAGACCATGGTGGTCAACTCTACC
>NW_009220497.1:0-553 GCF_000690835.1 Fulmarus glacialis | reverse complement strand
ACCTCCTTCAGCCCCACCAGACCACGGTGGTCATGTCCACCTACAACCCCACCAGATTGTAGCGGTCACCCCAACTCCTACAGTTCCACCGGACCATGGTGGTCAACTCTACCTCCAACACCACCAGACCACGGTGGTCACCCCAACTCCTACAACCCCACCAGCCCCCGGTGGTGACCCCCACCTACCTCCGGTGGCCCCCACGAAGCCCTCCAAGGCACACATGTTCTTGCCGAAGACGAAGTAACCTTGGGAGCTGGAGACGAAGACGGTGAAGACGCTGAAGATGCAGGAGATGAAGCCGCTGAAGGAGATGTTCACCAAGATGTAGTTGAGGGGTTGCCTCAGCTTCTTGTACTTGACGGTGACGACCAGGACGATGGCGTTGAGGGGGGTGCCCACCAAGAAGACGAAGCCCATGAAGGCGGTCTGCAGGTAGAACGCCCATGGCGGGGCGATGTGATATTGGGGACCATCCCAAGGTCCAACCGAGGACCCGTTCTTGAAGAGGTAAAACTCCTCGTCACCCGACATGGTTGATGGGGCTGGGGGG
>NW_009220496.1:0-24192 GCF_000690835.1 Fulmarus glacialis | reverse complement strand
CAGCCCCCGTGAGGGCTACGGGACTGTTTGGGGAATAAAGCTCTCACAACATACGGCACCTTTTTTTTCTTGTCATTTGGATGGCGTTTGTGATGTTGGGGGTGTGCCTTCACAGCTGGTGAACAATTGCATAACACGCAAATCGCGCAAAACTCTGCTTTCTGGTCTTTCTGTTACAGCACGCCAGGGGAAAGCAGCTTTCTGGAATTCCTATAAACGCAGCCTCCTTTGGGCGGGCAACTTCAGCTGAGCATGCTGGTATGAGGAACGGTGGTGCAGTCCTCCTCCAAGCCGTAGTAGACAGCTGTCAAGCTGTTTCTTTTAGCTGGTGCACTGCTTGAATAACGCCTTTCCAACGCTGATGCTAAGCAGCCCTTTCTGTTTGCGTGCGTTTGTGAGAAGGCACATCTTGCATGGTGTCTTACATACTAAACTCAGGACGCGCTCAGCAGGGCTTTGCAGAATTCATCACAGCCAACTATTTCTCCTGCATAATACAGCAGTTTCAGGAGGTGGTGTGGTGCTGTAGTGTTAATGTGTATATGTGGTACTAGGCTTGAAGTTTTCGTAATGCCTGACTTAAGTCATTAAGTCACTAATTATTTTGTGGTATCAAGAGAGAGTGTATTCTTGATGAAAGATGGCTACGTACCAGATTCAGATGGGTTAAACTGATGACATCAGTCAAGTGTCAAAACTTAGAATATAAAACTTCTGCATTTCAGCCACTGAAAATAATTAATGCTGGATTTTTAGTCTTCCTGAGTGCTTAATCTTCTCTACATTGGGGGGTTTTTGGTGGTGGTGGTAGGGGTGGGGTTTTTTGGGTGGATGTTTTGGGGGTTTTTGGGGGGGGTTTCTTGGGGGGGGGGTTGGGGTTTTTTTTGTTAGGAAAAAGGCGTTTGCTTAAGATAATAACATATTGGAATACTAATTTTGGTCAGATAGGTTGTATTGCAGTACCTGCTGACAGGTCGTGCTTAACCGATATGAGAAGCATAAGCTGCAGCTCTAAAAACTGAAGTAAAACTTACATAAACTTCCTGTGTGTTCACAAGAAATTTGGAATGCGTGTGTTCAAAAAATCTACCCAGGCAAGACAAAACCTAAATCACAGGGTAACTGTTAGTTGCATATGTAAATTGCTGTTACCACATTCTCTTACTTAAAAAAAAAAAAGTTTAAAAAAAGTAAGTTCGTACTTGTGAAATTCAGAGACAGTTTTGGTAATGCCATTTGTATGTATACAAGATCCTGGCTTCTGTTAGGTGAATCGAGGTTAGATTTTATATCTCAGTATATTTTGCTTTTCTAAGGCAGAATGTTCTAACCTGTCAGAAAGGGAAAAATCAGAGAAGAAAGGAGATGCAGGGGAAACATTCTACATGTTTTTGAGGAAGTAGTATGGAAATGCTGAGTGTCCTGTATGTTCGAGTTGATTTGAGTATCGTAGTGAAACTCAAAAACATCTGCTTAAAAATAGGTTTCTAGAACTATTCATGAAACTTTAAACACTTCTGTGCAGTGTTCTTTCTTATACACTGTTGGAACAATCCTTGAGGTGCAATTCAAGATCTAGCATATTTTCAATGTTAGCATTTTAAATCGGAAGCTCTAGCTGCTCCAATTGTTCCGTATCATCTTTAATGTTATCTTACAACTTTTTCATCTCCTTCTCTGCAGTAAATATTTAATGAAGATTATATTTCTGTGTTTTAAAAAGTAAGCACCAGCTTTTTTATAGAAAGTATAGGGAGGAAATCATCTAGACATCTTGGATATTGTAATCCTAATTCTGTAGTCCTAGGGATTTAAGTGGCCTCGCATTTTCAGCAAAAATAACTCAGCAGTATTGGATGAAACTTGCCATAGCTTAGGGTCTAGCCCCATGTGTTTGGAGTTCTTCTGCATCAGCTGTCAAGTATGATAGTCATTATTAAGTAACTCAGCATCTGATTTCTACACTGGTTTGTGTTTGCTTTCTGTCCCACTCTCTTTCTCCCACTTTCAGTCATTTACTAAAAATATTAATGTTGTTATACAGAAAGTGTCCAGGAAAACAATCTATTAATTTCCCCTCTAATTTTACAATTAATTTTGGAACTCTTGATGGTGCGTGTGTATTTGTTTAGTTAGTTAGTTCTTTTTAATTACTGGTAAGTTTAAAGGGAAGAATTGTCAACATGCATAAAATCATGTTTAGTCCCTTTTTTCCCCTAAATCAGCATTTGCATTCTATTCCTGCGGGACAGACTAGAACAAAAGTAACCCATTGGAGTCACGAGCCCCTTGTCAGACACCAGCTTCAGGGAATCTGTCTTTGATCAGCTTTGTGTGTTATGAAAAGGTGTTGCTGCGTGGAAGGAACGATGTGGGAAGGCTTTGTTTCGCCATTCTCCTTGTCGAAAATATTTATAGTTTTTATTTCTTCCTTGCAGAGATTTTGAAGGACCTGGATGATTACTATGAAAAATTTAAACGAGAGACAGATGCCGTGCAGAAGAGAAGAATGTTGCACTGCATACAGAGGGCCTTGATTCGGAGTCAGGAACTGGGGGACGAGAAAATCCAAATCGTCAGTCAGATGGTGGAGCTCGTTGAGAACAGAACCAGGCAAGTGGACAGCCACGTGGAACTGTTTGAGACTTGTCAAGAGACTAATGATACCACTGGAAACAGCGGGAAGGCCAGCCAAGATAAGTCAAAGAATGAGACAATCGCGCAGGCTGAAAAGCCCAACAATAAGAGATCGAGGCGGCAAAGAAATAATGAGAATCGAGAAAATGCTTCAAATAATCATGATCACGATGACATCACCTCAGGAACTCCAAAGGAGAAGAAAGCAAAAACGTCCAAGAAGAAGAAACGATCCAAGGCTAAAGCAGAGAGGGAAGCTTCTCCCCCAGACCTTCCTATTGACCCTAACGAGCCAACATACTGCTTGTGCAACCAAGTCTCCTATGGAGAAATGATAGGATGCGATAATGATGAGTGCCCCATTGAGTGGTTTCACTTTTCCTGCGTGGGACTCAATCATAAACCAAAGGGCAAATGGTACTGCCCCAAATGTAGAGGAGAAAATGAGAAAACTATGGACAAGGCACTGGAGAAGTCTAAAAAAGAAAGGGCCTACAACAGGTAGTTTGTAGACTTTTCGTAGTGAAGAAAAATAAAACCACCAAACCAGTGTATTTATTGTCAGTGTCACCTTTGTTGAGGTGAAAGGATTGTAAAATGTATATTTTTAAAGGAGGTTTAAAACTGAACCATTCCTGTTATAGGGACGGCAATAAGCAATTTTGTTTTTCATTTGGTAAACTGTAACAAGACTGTGGTCTGTGGACCAATGTATTCCAAAAGTAAAGTTATAAGAATTTAAACTGAATATTCGGGTGGGTCTTAAAAGATAAATTAATACTTTTTTTTTTTTTTCCCCCCAGTGCTGGTAGCACTCTACCCATTAAAATTTTGATGACAAATATCTCTGAAATGTAATTTTGTTTTCTTTATTGAAGAATGTTATTTACCTTTTGAGCAAAATTGTTAAGTAGTTTAGCCATCTGGTTGTATCTGAATAAAGCTGCAATACATTACAAATGTAACTTCTTTTTATGATAAGCAGTGCAAGAGCAAACAAAATGAGGGTAAAATTTGGTTCCTGCTACAAAGTGTCAGTATAACAGTTCAATAGCAAACGTTTGAATAGGCTTAGAGGATTATTTTTAAAAAAAAAAAGTTAATGGTTAAATTTTACACACAAATATTTTATATGCTGGCCAAGTACCACAAGGGCCATTTTAAAATGATTGAATATGTTTTATATTTAACCAGGAAGTGGTTTAGTAATGAGACGTAACATAAATGAAGCTTTATACTGTCACAGATAGTAGTGTAGCAATCCTTAATTTCTTTAAGTTGTATAAATGTACATTTTTAAGTGGAGTTGCACTTACTGTATTATACTTGGAAATGCAGCCAAATGCCATTGTGTAACCAATGTGCATTTCCTGCTGTATGTATGAAAATTGTACAGCTGTGATATTAAGAAATAAATGAAACAACTTTGACAGTTTGCTTCTTTACCAATCATGTTTAATGATCATTCATATAGCTTAAAAAAGAATTGTCTTTAACCTCAGCAGCTCCAGCAAGCTGCTGCTAGGAAGCCTGAAACTGTTGTAGTGGTAACCAAATTACAGTTCTGATAATTAATCTTCATAGAATGTATGACCAGCAAGGTCGCAGAAGAGCCAAAATAGCATTTAACTTTCCATCCAACTCTACTCTTTTTGTGCTTGCAGTCACTCCCAGACCTGGCCATTTATCTAAAAATCAATAGTGTAGAGCTGGTCATGTTCAGTTGTTTTCATGCTTTTACACTACAGATATAAATTATTCCATGTTTGTTATCAACTGAAAGATCTTTTGCGTTACAGCATTTTCAAAGTATTATTGCAGCCATTCCAGGGCAGGCATTTTTATTCTTCGTGGTCGCCTCATACAAAAATATACTAACTATGACCAAGGTGCTATGTGTTAGATTAGGTATCCAGATCCTCGGTCGCGTAGCTTTATAGTGAAGCTTGGTCAGACTGTTTCCTTCACCTGCGTGGCTGGAGGGGCCAACGTTCTGGCTGAGCTGATTTTGTCTCCTCGCCCCCCTGCGGGCATTCACTGCAAGCGAGGAGGGGATGGGACCAGCAGTAGAGGGGCTGTGGAAGCGAAGGTTGTGAAATCCGGTGGGTCAGACAGGAGTCTTGTAAGAATATGGGAGGCTGGAGTGGGGCTTTTTTGGAACACAGCATTCTCTTACAATTTGTAATTATGTTGTTTTGCTTCCTGGACAGTGAAACCATACCACTGAAGTGATGCTGCTTTTTCCTGATGTATTCCAGCAGGTCTTTCTGTTGGAAGTAGGGGAGACGAGGTTTTGGATCCAATTGAACACAAGACAGCTGAAGGGGCTAATTGTTTTCTAAAGATGTACTGAAACGCCACAAGCTGCACCACATCATCTTGCATGGTTGTTCCCTGCCTGACAGACAGACTCACAGTGACAAGTAGAAGTCCTGTTTTACTTGTAACTAGGTACACTAAGTGTGTGTGCACGTGCATTCGTGTTTCCAGTCGCTACAGACTGTCACGTTACACTGAGCCATCTTTGCCCTGGGCAAGAGACCACTCCCAATCACATCTCCGGCTCCTGAGGTGGTTTAGGCTTGGTGTGTAATTTCTCTACTCCCTTACCCTTCTCTTTTCCTCTTCTCTCTAAAGTTGTCTCATTTTCCGTTCTCCCTACGCACTCACTGATCTTTCCTGCTCCTCCCTCCCTCCACTTGCTGCTGTTGTGGCTAATCCTGACGTTTCTGGTCTTTTCCGCCTCAGCCGTTCTGTTGTCCTCCCACCAGCCTACGCTGAGAACATTGATACTTAGCAGGATTGTACTCATGAAACCCCAGTGAAACTTTATGTAGGAACTAGTGCAGACACAGTTTCAAACCAAGCCTTTTTCATGAAATATCTGCATTGGTTCTGTGAGGCATTTGGAATGTGAAAAGCCAGAAGAAAACAACAAAGATGCAAAGGAGCATAGTAAGAAAGTTCAGCTAAAGATGGATCGGTAGAGCAGTATTTATACTGCCCTTAAATGAATATATTTCCAGCTGAAGGCTTGCTGTGGTCTCCCATATTGCAGTCTTTTGCAAAAGGCAGCTGCTGATCTGCGAGGCGGCTTGGAGTTACATCTGTTTCCATGTTTTTCCAAGACTTGTGTTATCTTCCCAACTCATGCTGTTACAGGCTGCAACGTTGTTCAGCTGCTTGATCCCGAGGGTTGACTGGAGCAGCGCGGTACCGCTTGACAGGTCTAGTTCCAGTCGATGGGCACAGTTAATTACTTTAGTTAGATTTGAGGGACTCTGCTGTGGCACTAAGCTCTTTGTTGATGGAAGCGAAACCGTCTCATGTTATACTGACACACTGCCAAGTGCTGCGTACTGTGCAAACTTTGTTCTGGCTTTGGTATCTTGTCTAAAATGCTGTCTTTACAAAATGTCTTTACAAATCCTCCTTTCTTAGTTATTTGCAGTGAATTTAATGGCCACGAGGAACTGCCATCCTTTGAGCCAATTTTTGTTATTTCTGTGTGACAGATCAGCTAATTTGCAAGCTGCCCTATGCTGCCCAGCAGGGTGACAGTGCTGTCTCTCGTGGAGATCATCTGCAGGTTTGAGAAAACCTCTGAATCTCTCAGTGACCCTTTCCCTCTGAGGATGCCAACAAAAGGCTGGAGTGAGAGGAAGGCTCTTCTAGGACTGAGCTAAGGCTTCTGACTCGTTTCCACAGGCTGGTGAGCAGCTATCAGGTATGGTAGCATTAATACGGTATATAAAAATCAGGGGGTGTTTTTCAGGAATCGCAAACTTCTTAAACTTCTTACTGAAAACATTCAGGCAGCTGTGACCACTGCTGATCTGTGAGAGGTGTCACAGGCAAGTCCGTATTGTGCTGCTGAAGCCGACGATAAAGTCCTTCCGGCTACTGAAAAGCGCCGCTTCAACGCTCAAGTCAAGGGAGTTGGCAGCAGACCTTACACATGAGTCGTCCCCGTCCTCAGACGGCAGATCTGTTCTGCAGTAGGGCAGCTGGCAGTGAAGAACTGGTGCTGAAGGCGCAAGTCAGGAGGTAAAAGGCGGCAGCGAGGGACCCCTTTGGGTGCTATGTCAGCTCCAACTGCAAAATGTTGCCAGCGGGATGGAAGGAGATAACCACGGTGGGCCTGAAACAGCAGAGCAAAGCATCACTTTCAACTGCTATATCACCTGAAAGCATCCCAATTAAGCAGAGCTACTGTCTCCATTAAGCAGCATCAACCCTGGCCATGTGTATCATTAGGTTTAAATAGGTTTCTTACTAATTAAGCACAGTTGCTGATTAACTGTGTCCTAATTTCGTGGAGCGTGCAGAATAAATACAATTGAATCGGACTGCTCCACCGGTCTCATTTTTTGGTAGGGTATTTTTAGTTAATCTTTTAAATTGTAATAACAATGAAAGAGAGAGACAAAATATTGTAAACTGTTTCACAGAATAATAAAAAAAAAATTCTCTGTAATAGAAATGCTTTAAACCAAATTTGAATATCCTTGGAGTGCATTCTGTTGCTTTAGTTAGACTTACCATCATCCTCACGGCCTATTTGCTCTGTGTACGTAAAAAAACCAAAACCCTTGTGCTAGCCATAGCTCAAAAGAACTAATAATTTCTCGCTTCTGAGTATCAAAAGTAGTGTGAGCATTCAATGTTACTTAAGAATATAATCAAGCTAATAATGCTTCACGCAGCTTCTTACTTTCCCAGGTGTTACTGAAGTCCCAAACGTAACAAGCAGGAGGAATGAGGTAGTGAGGAAGAGCACCGGAGCAAATGAATTACGTATAGGAAGTGCTGAGACACGATACCAAAGTTTTCTCCTGAGTTCAGGATGCCTAGATTTACTTTTCCCAGTAAGCATTTATTGTTGTTGGTAGTCAAAAAAGGCTAAGGTACCTCTGTCCCTTCTCGCAGCGGGGGAGCTGTGTTAGTGGCCAGGACAGGAGTGTGGAGGGCTGGCGGCTCTCTCCAGTTGCGGGCTTCTGGTTGTCGGTGTGTGAAGCCTGATTACCAGGTTAAATTAATCCTTCAGTTCACTTCATAAACAGCTTCGCCAATGGTGGTTACCATCCCTTGCCCCAGCGTGTGTAACTGGCCCCTCTGCAGGACCTCACTGCTCTTGCAGCTCTGCTGGAGGAAGACGAAAGGTGGCTGATACCAAACTTTTAAAAACAGGTATCAGCATTTAAATTTCTAGCTCTTACTTGAGAAGCGTAAGTGAACATTGTGGCTTGACATCCCTGAGAAGGACTGCTGGCTTTGCTGTCCTCTCTGAAATACCTTGGTAGTTCAGCTAACCATTTTTAAAGACTTTGCATACCATCCATCTAACTTAAGGTCATGAATTCTCAGATACTGCAGTAACGAAGAGTGTGGAACTAATCCCGGTCAGATGGATGGACGCTTTGTAGAAGTCAATATTCCTTTCAGTTGTTGGGGTGAAAATCTAACCTCCATCCAAATTTTAGGTAACTAGTGAAGCAGGGAGCAAAAAATGTGTCTGAAATGGCAGAATTCTTTGCAATACAGTAATCTGAGTTTCTATATGACTGTATGCACCGCGTGCCTGTGCACTGAGTCTATCCCCCAAAAAAGTTCCAAGGCAATTCCTCAGATTGCTTATCAAATGTAGTCCTATGGATGTTGACAGTAACGTTCATTTTTAAGCCGCTTTAAATTGTTACTTCTATTTTCAATAGCTTACTTTAATAAGTCAGCCTTTCTATATGGCTGTCGGCCGAGACTGAGGGCTGGAAGAGACTCTGTGGGAGCTGCAGAAGATGCAGGCAGTAGGTGACTTCATGGTTGTGGTACGTCAGTTGTCCACGTGGGTGCTGGCTGAACTGGGCCTGACCTTCTGCTTCTGCTTCATGCTTTGGGGAAAGGATCACGATGCAAAGAAAAAGGAGTGATCTCTTGCATTTGGCTTGCTGACAAGTCAGGTAAGGCCTGAAGAGATTAACGTATCTAGGGCTCGTAACTCAGCATGGTAAAAAAAAAGTATGTAGGTATATATACTTAAAATAAACTTGGATCTTTTAAGTGAATATTGTAAAACTTGGGCAAGACAGACAGAGTCACCTTTATACTCTCACTTTGTGGAAGAATTAATGCAATTTAAATGAGTGTTGTCCCCTCAGTGCTACGCATCCTGAACTTCCTCATCATACAATACACTTTGCTAGTTTGATTTTTTTTTTCAAAATAAATCAAACTTGCAAAAAAAAAAAGGTTTTTAGTGATAAGGATGCGAAACCCAAGTGAATTGTGCATAAATGATTTACCTGCATACAGAACGGAATGTTTTGCTGTGTTAATTAAAAGATATATATCAGGGGACTTTTCTTTCTGCCAGCCTCCTCTCTCCTTGAGATTTGCATGGTTTCATCTGAAATAAAATGCTCCATTCTCATAATAGCTTCTTCAGTCTTATAACTTTGGGAACAGACCATTTATTGAGAGCCGTATCAGTAAAAGATAAATTGTTAGATGCATGTTCCACACAGTGATTTTACTCAACAACTAAAAGATTAAGGGCAGTTCTTTCAGAAAAGTCCCCTGAGTTTGAATGCTTTAGTTTGTAGGTGTCCCTGGAGGACATTGAAAGTAGAAGGAAATGAATGTAACATGTCTTAAACTTTAATCAAGTCTAATCTATCGTCACAGTTACTTAAAAACTTTGATCGTGATCATATCATTTCGGCTTAGTGTCACCGCAGAAGAGAAATATGACTGTTTGGATGCCCTGATTTTGCATTTCCATGCTTTATCAGGATTTGATTTATTTTATATTTTGTCTCGGTTTTTTATCTGCTGAGCCTATTCTGCTTGGACTGGAGACAGCTTCAAGAAGACAAAAGTAATATTTTTAAATTAAAATTACTGATACTGCTCTCAATCTTTGTTATTCACACTCATATATATTTTTTTCTTCTGGGAATATAGAAGGTGTTGTGAGAACTTCGTTGTGCTGAGCCCTTAGAATCAACACAAAGAAACCTTTACAAAAGGAAGAGAGGGACTTGTGAAGAGTGGAAGTAAGGCTACAATACCAAGGTAAACAGCCGGACTTTGATATCAAAAGTAATCCTTCCTGGGCCATAAAAGATTTAAAGAAGTTCTACCTAAATAGCTTAATGCAAAATAGAGCATCAAGTTTTCCGAAAAGATAAACACGAAGTGTATGACACTTGTGCACTTCTGCTAGTTTTGATGAGAGGACTGGGGGCTGTCATGTGCAGCGGCAGTAGTAACATTTTGCCAAGCCAGAACTGCGTCATACTGGACGAGAGAATATTGAAGAACTGTTAGAAGTGGGTTACCAAGCTGTTCTATCATCTACTGATGTTATTTTACAGAAGGCACCGCTGGCCAGGAGGTAGCACCCATTTCCACGGAGGTTTCAAGGGAAGCCAAAGAACCTTCTTTGTGCAAGTCAGAGGCCAAGGGTCCACTTACTGTGTCCGACAGAGCAGAAGTGGGCAAGATTATATTTGACCTCAACTCACCTTCAAGCCATAGCTAAGCAAACTTCAAGCACAAATATTAACTTCCATGAGTAAACCGTTAGTATTTTCCATAGGTGACTGAAGCAAATGTCAGATGCTCGTATTTCAGGAAATATTTCAGGCATTAAGTGGTGAGATCTGTTATCTAATGCTACTAGTGTATAAACAGTGAAAACAAAGGAACTTCTGGAGGACTAGTTGAAAAGTTTTGGACTAACGCTCAGGAAGAACAGGTATATTTTTATTTGTAAAACTGATTTAAAGCTTATTTTAATTGTTTAATCTAACTTTAGGAGGGTTCATTGCCTCATCCTTTCTAACGCAGGGCTTTTTAAGATCAATTCCGTGCTTGAAGTGAAAACTAGAGACACAGACTCAGGTATGCTACCAGTGCAGGTTTCTCCATTGTATGCTGGACCTTCACCCGGTCTTTCTGGACAGCAGAGATTCCCTCCACTGAAAATACAGGTAAGGCATCTCTGCTCCCTATCAAGCAGCTGCTGGAGGCTGTTTTATCAGCATCTTGCACACATCTCACCGGTCCACAAAGTTTGGGATCTCTGTACTTACTCTTACAGAAACCACCGAGAACATGTCCTCCTGGTAGGTAGACAAGGATCTCAGACACACTCTCAGACACACCCTCTTTTGGCGGGGTGGGCCAGAGGGTGTAACACACATGATGAGTGGATGTGCTTCATTCTCTGCAATATACTGAATGAATTTTTGAAAGCTTATATATCTCCTTACATCTACTGGACAGTCTGTGGTAGTGTATGCATGCCATGGATTGGGAAATTCTGTACATGCTTGCAGGACAAGGTGACAGTAGTAACTACAGGGCCACTTCTCCTTCTCCAGCACTGCTGGAACTTGGACAGGCTTTAGGGTACAGGGTTGGGTTTCTGCTATAGGTGCAGAAAGCATTGCTGTAGGATTGGGATTCCCAGCAGCCAGCTGTCTGAAGGGAATTTCCCTTCACAGGGATATGAACATTTCTCATTTCACACACCCCCAAGTAATTTTAGGTAAACTGGGATGATCAAGAAGATGACCACAGGACAGAGGTGAAAGGACTGTACGTAAATTATGCTGGGTGTGCAGATGACTGCTTGTATGGGGCATGATTTGGAAAAGGTTGTTACATATGATCATCTTAAAAAAAGCCAAAGGAACAATCTAGGGAACTATGAGTGGGTCAGCCTCACTTCAGTCCCTGGGAAAATCATGAAGCGAGTCCCCTTGGAGCACGTTTCTGGGCACATGAAGCTGAATGAGAGCCTTCAGCATAGCTTTACCAAGGATAAATCATACCTGACCTTCTGTGATAAAATGACTGGATTGGTGAATGAGGGGAGTACACTGGATCTCATTTATTTCAGCTTTAACGAGGTGGATGCCGTTCACGTAAACTTTAGCAAGGCTTTCAACATTGTCTCCCGTAATATTCATGCATCTAAATTGGGAATTTGCAGTCTGCGTGGGTGGACAACTAGATGGGTAAGCAGCTCTTTGGATGGTTGGGCTCAGAGGGTCGTGGTTAATGGGTCATATACCTTCTTCCTGGCAGCTGGTAAGGGGCGGAGTACTGCAGGTCTGTCCTGTGACCTGTCCTGTTTAACATCATTATCAGTGACCTGGAGGAGGTGATGAAGGGCTCTCTTGTCAAGGTTGCCAGTGACACCAAACCGGGATGGTGGTACCAGTCAATAGGCTCGATGCTGGGGCTGCCATCCAGAGGGACCTAGCCAGGCTGGCGTGGGGGGCCGGCAGGGACCTTGTGCAATTCAGCAAGGACAGCTGAATTCATGCAGCTCTCCAGAAGCCCACGGGGAAACACCCACTAACTCTTATTTCAGATGTAAGAATCCACTGAAGCATTGGAGACGAGCTTGTCGCTTCATCCATGGCGATCAGCACAGTAAAGAAAAAGTAAATAAGCAGAGTAACCCTATTAACCCATTCTTAACTGATCCTGACACAAGTTTACAACTCTGGAGTCTTGTAGAGTGATATTATTTTTTTTTCTTGGAAAAAGGTATTCCATGGTGATTTCTTTTCTGCCAAATACAAACAGAGGAAAATATATCACTAGCTTTTCTAAATCTCTTCCTTAATCGGGGTGCAGGAGAAGGGAGCCCCTGGATTATATAATTTATCAGAAGATTTATGTTTTGGTTTTGCTGCGCCTCAGGTAAGTTCCCAGCTCCCCACATCTCGTTTCTGATCAATTTTAGACAAATTCAAAACCTGACATCTATTTTTGGCTGCTGTTTTTTTATTACTACTTTAGCACCTGGATATGAACAGAGCTGTTTGAAATGCTCGCAGTGGTAGGAAAAAGTTTGATGCCGAAACACTTCACAATTCTGAGTTTCCTAAATAAACTTCTTTTTAGCAATGGGATTTTCTGAGCTTAGCCGTCCACGTGACTTTTTTGGAACTTGTCTTTTTTGGGGTGGTGTTATCGTAATTGCAATTTTCTTTCTATATATCCTGTAACTCAGGAAACAGGAGATTCACAGTGAAGATACCGTATTTATTGGAAAGGAAGATGAAGTTTTTGATGAAAAGGATGAGAGAAAACAGCATAAAATTGTGCGCAGGTCTATATTGTGGGTCAGGAGCTGGTGCCTCTGCCACCTTGTCCTCTGTGCAAGGCGTGAACTCCTAAGCTGGTAAGGCTGTATTTGTTGCCGCTGTGATGCCTGGAGGTGTGCAGCTGGGCACAGCAGCAGTACCACACCTACCTGAAATACATTGATGTTATAAGCTCTGGGGAAAAATGAAGCTTTTCCTACGGAGCTGAACCTGGTCCAAGAGACATATATGGGATGTCATCTGCCTCAGTGCACAGACTTCATGTCCTGGCACCTCGACGTGAAAGACTCAAGCACTGGCCATGTACGGCCACGGCTGTGTGCCAAAGTGTATACTAGAAGTGGGGGTTGGATCCCACACAACAGGTTTGCTGATCCACACCACAGGCAGGTTTGGGACTGTTTTGGGAAAAGGTCCTCTGTAGCTGCTGGACATTATGTTCCTTCTTGCTTCAGGATCAGAGGGGAGGTACAAGTGGCTGGCAAAGTCGTGGAGCAGGAGAAGGGCACTTTAATCGTGTTGCAAAAATAGCAGCTGCGAGCCTTGTGGTGGGTGACATGAGCCAAGGATCGAATGAGCGGGTCCCTGTCTCCTCGTGTGCCCCGGAAGGCCATGGGGCAGGGTGCTTCAGAGTGCCACGGGGGCCTGCCCAGCCCCAGCGGGCATGCAGACCTTCAGCAGGTGTTTTTCTTGATCGTGGTAGCATGCCTGTGAAACCACAGTTTATCGATTTGTTGCAATTTATCTGCTTTATGCTAATAGAGAGCTGTTTCTGCAAGTTCTGAATTTATTTAACCCAAAGCAAGACCAACCTGTTCTCTTGCATATACTGGAAGCCTACTGTAAGAAGCAAGGGTGAAGATGAACACAAATGAACCCAAGAAACAGGTGCTGCTGTAGAACTGGGAAATGGGACTAAACTGTCATTCACATACCTAAGCACAATTCCTACTATTTCATATCTCACATCTCTGACTATCTACATGCACGGTGTCTTATCACCCAGTCCATGCCATCCTTCCCATCCTTCTGTGCCCAATTCTGCTGTCAAATGAACCCCTACAGCTTTTACCAAAGCCAACTGGAATTTCAAATATGTTTTACATGATATTTTAAGTCAGTAAGTCATCAGATGCCCTCTTAAAACAACTGGGGATTCATTTGTTTTAATAGTGAGTCTTGATTTTTCCTAAGGTTCCCATGTTGCCAGGCTTTTATGGGATTGAACACATTAAATAACTCCTACGATTCCCTCTGTCCCTATGGAATGTTTTGCCCACAGTAACTGGGTAAGTACAGATTTGCTAATCATACCGTGGGGAAGGTATAAGACAATTGCTAAATATACCAACAAGGAAAATAAACTGATGTCTTTAAGTTGGAATTGCTAGTTAAAATGTTAAAAATATGAATATAATGGGATGGTAGCAATTAAAAAAATCTAAGTATTTACAAAAGGGCAGAAGCAAAGATTAAAGTCAAGGCCGATAGATACCTTGAGACATTCGTATCAAAAGACTTGTCTCTGCTTGTGTCCTGTTACCCACTAGAGCAAAGATCTGTTTACGTTCACCTGCCTTACATGAGATTAAATTCCACTGTCAGCATCAAAACCTCTCCAGTTATCACAGCGGTGTGTTCCAGGACCTAGATTTCCTACCATGAAAGAGCAGACACTGACCCCCCTGAGCCACCGTGCTCAGGCATCCCCGCTCCTTTTCCCATGACCCCATCCAAGGAACGACAGCTGCCCCTCCGCTGCGGTTTGCCCTGCAGTTTGCAGCTCAAGGCTAGACCTCTGCTAAAACCAGACTTGCCTGCAGTCCGTACTGGGCCCATGGACGTCCTCACTCACACACGAAGTTCTCATTCACAAGCAAAGTTATGACAGAGTCTGGAGACACCCGAAGGGAAAAGCTTTTGACCGCCCCCAGTCCCTTCCCATGGGGACACCCACGCTCTCCTTCGCAGGAGCCGGATGAGTAAGCGCAGGTGAGACACGGTGACACCGAGTACGCGGAGTAGAAGTCCTGTTACACGTTTCTCTGTCACTGCCCCAGCAGACCTTGTGTTTATTTTGCGGATGATGAGCTGATCCTTTTAGCAGGAGAGCGAAGGCATGGCATTAGTAGCTAGGGTAGCGGCATTGGTAGCTAGGGTTGTCTCGCCTCCCCTTTGTGCACGAATCAGAGCTGCGAGGGTCGCGTCTCACTCAGCCTTAGGAAAGCTACAAAATGAAAGAGGCAGCTAGCGGCAGCGAGAGAGAGGGAAAGAAAGGGAGGTTAAAAAAAAAAATCTCTATGAGCGGAAAGCTGCAGAAGGATGTCGCAGCAGGGCCGTCAGAGCAGCCTGGGCAAACCCTGCTAATTTCAGCCTTTATCCAAACCTCTGCAGTACATATCTCTGCCACATGAGAGAAGCTCCTTCGTATCAGTTAAGGAGCAGTCCTTATATCCTTTAATTGCAAAGGAGAAGCACCTTCTGAATGGTGAGAGGCTCCAGCTGTACTACAGCGCACGCAGCCCCAAGAATTATCCTTCCCTTTTTTTCTTAGGGTTGTCTCCATCCCACTTTAGAAAGGCACATCCAGAGAGGATGCTGTATCTTTCTGAGCGCTCACTTTGCTCTTCTCTGGGCTCGCGAGCTCCTGTCTGCTGCTGGTACCATCGCTCCCTGCAGTTCGGTTGTCGTAGTGAACTGCACCTTTTGTCCACACTGGCTTCATACAGATGCAGCAGCTGTGGAGAGAGGCATGCAGGAAAAAATCATTTAAACAGCCTGATGGAGTGGATTTTCAGCCCCTTTTCTGTCCTCACCGCTGGGCACTGTACAGGCAAAGCACTACTTACCGGTCTTCACCTGGGCTGTGGTACCTGAGGCACAGAACAAGGAGGTGAAGACCAGTAGCTGTAGCACCACTGGGATGCTGGTGTCGCACGGGACCTCTGCAACCCGGGCTAGCCTCCGTCCCAGACGCGCGCACGTGCCGTCAACCAGTTCAGCTGGGCACTGCGACTGGTAAGCTGTTTAGTTGCAAGCCAGCTTGCTATGGCATAGAGGACGCTTTGCTTCACAAGTGAAATTTCGCTCTGTGGTGCACCTGAAGCACCAGCAAGTTGTTGCCGAGCCAGAGCCCTTTACAGAAACATTAGACATCGAAAAGTTTTCTCGAGGTCTGGTGGCAACCTAGGTCTTGAAATAGGGCTCCTCTGGCTCCGGCTCCCGGCCCCTGTCTCCCCGCGTGGAGGGCACAGCTCAGCTGGCTTTTGACCCATGCAATAGGGTATCTTTAAGTGATCCATAGTCCCTTATGAACCACGACTTTAATTTTCAGGCTGGGGGTGTGGAGATGGGCTGGAAAGAGAGCTATCTACCACGACTTTTCCCTTAATTCCCTCCTTCATCTCTCCCCCTGCAAAGCAATGGCGCCCACAAAGTATGTGCCCGCAAAGCAATGGCCATCTGCAAGTTCGCAATCCCCAACCCAGCGGGCTTGAGCTACTGGTAATTGTACCGTAAATTGTTTGTACAGCTTTTTTTTTGCCTGACCTAGGTATTATGTAAGCTTTTTCTTTCTTAGAAATAAGCAATTCAGCAAACAGGCAGTATTAGGAGGAGTGCTTTAATGAAGTGTGTACGGGCTGGGGTTTGTCTGAACAGCCAGGTCCCGCTTTGAATATTGATGTTCTTGGTCCAGCTCTGTTCAAGCAGCTTCTCTCACACCTCTACCTCTTTCTTCCTCTGCAATGTGCTAGGAAAATAAAATTTGAAAAATAGCGGCGGTGTTAGGACAACTGAAATCCATTATTTTTAGAACAGTTACTTGTTTTTGAAGACCAACAACTTATTACCTGAGAATTTCTGGGTGATCTGGAAAAGTAAGTTTATCCTTCCCCATCTCTACGTAACAGCGAAGGCTGAAGTACAGAGGCGGTGTCGATGTGTTCAGGGTGGCGCAGGCAGTCCATGGGAGGCCGTGGATGGAGCAAGCTGGGAACTTGTAGCATAGAATCATAGAATCATAGAATAGAATAGTTTGGGTTGGAAGGGACCTTTAAAGATGGGCAGGGACATCTTCAGCTAGATCAGGTTGCTCAGAGCCCCTGCTCAGGTCCAACCTGACCCTGAATGTTTCCAGGGATGGGGTATCTACCACCTCTCTGGGCAACCTGTTCCAGTGTTTCACCACCCTCATGGTAAAAAATTTCTTCCTTATATCTGGAGTAAATCTACCCTCTTTTAGTTTAAAACCATTCCCCCTTGTCCTGTTGCAGCAGGCCCTGCTAAAAAGTTTGTCCCCATAAGCATTGTAGCATGTTCAGAGGAGGGAACAGAAGAAGGCGGCTTATGTTTTTGGCAGCCAACATGTTTTAAAATGGGACTGTTGTTACATTTTTCCCTTTAGCTTGAGGTTTGTCTAAAATTTTTTTTTTTTTTTTTTTTAATTTAAAACACTGTTTAACAAGCAGGACACTTGCGGAAAGGGTTGGCCAGCAGCCCTAGGGAGCGATGCCCTCTCTGTCAGGGACAGTTTCCTCCACGCATGCTGCCCGGCCTGCCCGGTACAGGCAGCCATCGCCGCCCTCCTCACGTGGCGGTGGCCGGGCTCTCCTGTGAGCAGCTTGCGGCACCCGGGGGAAACCACCCGCTGTTGGGCTCTGATCTTTGATTATTTATAATCTTGCCTCAAGCTTGAGCTGCCGGTCCCTACGCGGACACCTCTGTAGCTTTGCTGTTATTACTGCTCCTCTGGAGCCTTTTATTTGCCTCGTTCATATTCTTGAGGAAGTTGCTAAATTAAAATAAATTCTGTAAATTCCATGGATAATATACAGCTTCAGTGACATGGCCTGAAGCTTTTATTGGCAACCGTTATCTCTAACTACAGATTCTTTTCTTGTACACGATTCCTTCCCAGTAGCTTGGTTATGGAGAGGCTATTGCTGAGGCAATAATTTTTTCAACTACCTGTTTATGATTTTGCTCCTTCAGCCCGTAGGAGAAGGAGAGTCACTGCCTGAGAAGGGCGTTCAGAGCCAGGTGCCCAGCTTGAAAGTGTGCTGCAATTTTGGTACGGGGAGAGGGTGAAGCAGGAATTGCTGGGTGAAATTCCCCGTTTTGTGCTGTGCAGAATTCATGGCCTGAGGGATTTCCCCTGGCATTACTTTTAATCAGTGGCATTTTTTTTCAGTCCCCTGCTTTCTGCATTAGCAGCACATGGGCAGGTGTTTGGTGTTTGACCATGACTGCAAATAGTGACTACTAGATGCAGTCCTGCTGTTTGCTAGCACTGAAGACGCAGGGCAAAGAGCCTGCTTCGCACTTCCACGGCAAGTTGCTTCATGTCTTTGACCGCATCGGGGGCCCTGCCAAGAGTAGGCAAGAAAAAGGCACTGTCAGTTCAAGGTACCACTTTTTAACATGCTTCCCAGTTCTTATATGGCAGAGTGATGTAAAAAAGGCACTTGCCTGGAGACCTCCGTTCCTAAGAGCAGTTACGAGCTTGGGGATGTAGTTTCACAGGATGGTCAGGCCAGAGCTGTGCCTCTTAGAGCTGGGGTCAGACCTGCCAGCAACCAAGCAGCACAAGTCTCTGCTCTCATCTAAAGCTCCTTTGCTGGCTCAAACGTCTTCCAGAAATTTTGCCAGAGTGGCTCTGAGATGCCAGAGGTTACGACCGATTGTGCCAAAGCCACTAGTGCCTTTGCTGTGCCCAGTCACCGGGTCTACCTTGCACCTCCTCGGTGGACTCGATGATCTTAACGGTCTTTTCCAACCTAAATGATTCTACGATTCTATGATTCCTCTCCTTTGCTCCTCAGCTTGCTGAGCCCTGGCATCCTTCCAGCGTTACAACCCTGGGCACTGAACATCTACATTTGCTTTGGACACTTGGTGCAGGGGGCTCTCCCTAGCTGACGGGGGAGCAGGCTCCGATGGCTGGGTTGCAAGCTTGTGCACGTGGGTGCGTGTGGATGTGCAGGCACCAGCCCCACAAGGACGTAGCCCCGAGCCCTGAGGGCAGGACAGCGTCTGACTGCCCGGGACAAGGTACCTCAGCCAGACTCGCAGTTCCCACAGAGACTCCAGCCACCAGACTCCCACCTCCCTTTCCTCGCCGTCCTTCCCCTGCCCTTCCCTTGCTTTGGCGGGGAAAGCTTCAGGGAGGGGATGTTTCAGGCGTTTCAGCATCACCTGAAGAAGCTCTGCTTCTTGGAAAGGTTTAACTGAGTCGTGCACCCTTGCCTCCCAAGCGAAGAAAGGGCTGAAGGCAGGAGGGAAACAAAGTCCTTAAGGACGGTATATCAGATGCTTTTACTGGAAATGCAAACCATAGTACTATGTAACACTTACTAATGTTCTAGGAACAACAAAATAAATTACCTAATCTATTCATCTATTCTCTGATGAAAACCTACTGGTTTGGACTGGCCTCATTTTCTCTTTGTCCGCAGCTCTCTGACCGCATCCTATTTCATTTCCCCTTTCATTGAGAAACCGCACTTCCAAATGTGAGCGTTGTTAGCGCGCTCTGCCTAATTAGTTATAATAATCTTTACTGAGGGAGGCTGAATTCAGAGAAATCCAGTAAAAACTGATTTCCCCCCCCCCCATTAGCCTTGTCTGTCAGGCTGGTTTTTCTTGTTACAGTGCCAACCACATCTGGTAAAATTTCCATAGCCCTAAGGCCACTGGTAGGGACAGCCGGCACAGAAAGCGTCCGGCAGCATGTGAAGGAGGAGGAAGGCAGGGACGGGTGCTGTCCTCCAGCCAGAGGCAGCCAGCAGAGACTTTCAGACCCGGGCTTAGTTCTTGGTGTAGACCCTCCAGGGGGGATGTTACAGCGTTTTATTTACAACACCTGAAGTGTTGCACCATCCACCTCCTGGGAAGACACATCAACAGAGATTTTAGGTGCCCCTGTACAAAGCAGCGTCCTGTTTCCCTCGGCAGCAGGAGAGCTGCCACGGGTACCCTGTGGTGGCAGAGTCTGCTCTGCCTGCTTCGGCTGGCCTGCGGGCACTGCCAGGGCTGGATGTTTTTACAGCTGTTAACTTTCTTGTGGGGTTTATTTGCGCTCGTATTTTCTTTACTTGATTTCTCGATTGTTGCCTTTCCTGAAAACGCTTTTTACGGACGTTTACACCCTTGGCTTGATGGAGCTTTTTCCGTGCCTACGCAACCGGTCCTCCCTGTGAGGGCTACCAAGCTGGCACAGAGGTGCTGACCCCCCAGGCAGACCCACCACGGATTTGTCCCCTTGGGTCCCACTGTGCAACCAAGCCGGTGGCCAGGCATCCTCCTGAAAGACGTTTTCTTGCAGAAACAGCACGCTATCTGATACGTAACCGCACCTTTGAGCCTTCGATGTGCGATATGCAACTGTGCCCTGGCTTGGACCTGGCAGATGATCCAGCTCTGGGTGGATCTGGTGCCGCTCTTCAGGAAGGCACGCTGAAGCCCGTGCCCCCTACTTCTGAGGCTTTGGACACTTGAGAAGCATCAGACTTACAGGGCAAGCCAGCAGCAGCAGCTCTGTTGGCTGTGCAAAGGCAAGCGATATGCGTGCAAGCTGTGGGTCACGTTATGAGGGCTTTTCCTAGGATTCAAGAAAGCTTTATAAATGAACCATAGAGAAAAATGGCTGTAATTTTTCAGAGCTCACTGTATATAAAGATGGCATTTACCCAGAGAAGCGCTGTTTCCACAGTATACAGAGAACTGGAATATGCTATTAGATTGATCCCTTCTAGCTGAAAATTACCATTGCTGTTCAATTGCATACAGACATCTTAAATTACTGATGGGATTCCTGCCTGAGGGTAAACATTGTAGATTCACATTCTGAGATTTTTAAGAGCTCTTTGATTGCTCACAACTAGGGCTGTTAAATACAGTTATTTGCTCTATACATCTTAAATGGATCAATATAAACTGAAGAAATATCAGGGGGACAGAGAATGAGAGTAAAGGAGTAGGAGTAAAGCTACCACCAGTATCCCTCGGGTCTTAAGGGATTTCTAAATCTGACCGAGGTTTTGTCCCTTAATTTAACTGTAACCTTGTCACCGACCAGGCCCTGAATCCTGGGTGAAATTCATGCGGTTGCACCTGGCACATATGCTTTAAGCAAAATCCAAGCTGTCACCTTTAATCAAACCTTTTCCAGCTGCTTAACTTGCCTGGGAAAAGAGTGAAAAAGACTGTAAAGTCGTTCTCCTTTTTCTGACGGGAAGCAAGTTGTCAAAGGCTACTCTAATAGAAAGCCCCGTTTTGCTTCTCTCCTGAAAAACAAGACTTTGTGGACTAAAGTTTCCGCGACAGAGTCGCAGGCGTTACACACGGGCAGCGTAACTTGCTGCGGGGCGGTTTGGGAGCCGGCCCCAGACCCGCACGTGCCGTTGCCCTCACAGTTGTGGATGTCCCACGGGCTGTTTTCCAGAGTACCAAAAGTCTGCAGCCTACAAGCTGGGAAGGAGACGACCAAGCATCCACACACGGCCCTTGCAGCAGGGATGCTGTCCCGGGCAGTCCGATGAGCTCTTGGTCACCCAGAGGACTCGTCTTTGTGCTTCCCTCTCCGTATGGGAAGCTATATTTCACTCCTGGATCCGAACGGCGTCTTTTTGAACAGACACACCACTGGAGGTGTCGGATGGGGCTTCAATCTGCCTCTTTGTCTTCGTGCTACACCTTGATCAGGCATTTGTGTCCAGTGCTGTTGTTCTTTCTACTCTTCTCCTCTCATCAGCTTCTTAAAGCCAGCTGTCGCATAGGAAAAGTCAGGTTGAGAGGGAAGAAGCTGCTTTGCCTTCTCCTTTCCAGGTTCCCATCTGTGCTGTTCCTCCTTTTGCAAATGTCTTGGGGTAAGGTTTCATAAGACCGCGTGAGCCAACGTAACGGCTCGCTGCTGCCAAAAGGGGACGGTTCCCATCCCAACTCCTGGCCAAAGTTCCCACCACCACCTCTAGTAGGTATGCCACGCACCAGGCTCCTCTCTGAGTGAAAGCAGCTTCATTTCAGTAGGTAAATGGGCAGAGGAGAGGGTCTGAAAAGGCACTAGCCATGCAAGGGAGGCAGTGGGATGGTGCGGCCAGCAGCAGGAGAAGTGGGACCAGCTCCTTTTTCTCAGCCGCGGGCAGCTCTGCCAGCTCAGCCGCACGTAAAGCTTCAGCTGCAAAGCGCAGCTCAGCTTTCTGCCTGGTGCAAATGCTTCTCAGGTGCCACCTCTCTCCACGCAGAAGGGAAGGGCCTTCGGGTTGGCACTTCAACACGCTGGGTGCCATGCATGGAGCCAGGTGCCCATGCTCGTGGGAGAAATTCAAGGGAGAATTTTGAGCCCTCGCTTTTGGCAAGATGGTGATATTTGCTATGACAAACCCAGTCATGCAAAAAGAAAAGCTCTTCTCCAAACAAAAAGGACACATAAGCAAGTTGTGCAGCTTGGAAAGGTACTTATCTTATGCCCAGACTCTGAAGTACGGTTCATTTTAATTCTTATAAGTAAAATAACTTTCTCTTCAGGGATCCCATTGAAAAGACAGACCAACCCAGCTACTTTATTTTTAATCCAGGCTAAACCTATGCAGGCACTGGCGTATCTTTTCTCATACGAAGAGTCATTCTCGCCGAATTAAGTCATACCATTGCTATCTATTCCATTCAACCTACATATTTCTTTATGCTGCCCTCTGACTTTCTAACAATGTCAGAAAACCTCAGCACTGAAGTAATCAGGATGGTGATTTAATATACTCTATGGGAAAAGAGAAAATATTAGCCTTCTAACATTATGGAGAGAAGTGTTGATGCCTCATTTGCCACAAACAGTATCTTAATACAAGCTTGTTTCACAATATGTTAATCTTAAATCAAGTATGTAATTATTAAGACTGATGTAACACACCTAGGATCACGGCACAGTAATTAGTTCAGAGCATTTAAAAATGCATGGTGGTATTCAGAGGTGTGATACAGTATGTTTGCAATTCCCAAACAGCAAATCAGATTATTCCATCCATCCCAATGTCACCAAAGATGTGGTCTGATATAATATACCCAAATGTATTTAGGATTTGAAAGTGAGAATGAATTAATAACATTTTTGAGTCTGATTAGATTGGACAAAGTTTCAGAGTGTTTGAACCAGATATTAAGTGGATTCTGTGGTACTTTGCAGTGTGGTCCATACACGGTGAACAAGTCCAGTGTAAGGTTCAAAGATAATCAAATAAAAAAATTAAAAAAAACCCCAACAACAACAATGTTGCTTTTAATTGAATTACCTCTTCAGAAACTTTTAGGAGGTAAAATATCACACTGGCAAAGCATGATCATTCCAAATTCCCCAGGAAACAAAAGCGTGAGGGATGTTGATACTACAACATGGTTTTGAAGACTGAAAACTCAAATCTGATCCCTGAAGACGTATTTAGCTAGACTTGACATTCAGGCCCAGAACACTCTGCCAAGTCATTTAGAAGTCCAGGACTTCATTTTTAGCCAGCCGTTCCTGCATTACAAATGCACAAATGCCATTCAAAGTTGACCTAGAAAGAATTACATGACACTAATATCGTAACATGAATCCATCTTCAGGAGTTGTTACACAGTTCTGATTTTGTCTAATACATCATACTTGTAAAGCTGAGGTTCAGAAGTGACGGTATAGTAATTTGTTAGCCCTAGAGTGCAAGACGCAGGAAAATCCAAAGCCCTGATATTTCAGCCATCTATCGGGGCTTCAAAAATAGCTACGAAAATCCCCCAAACCAAAGGAAAGTGCTTAAGCACTTTGAATACATCACCGTCCATAGTGTGGATATCCAGGTCAGCAAGGTCAGGCTGTTAACCGTCATCAAATCAGAGGTATTACAAACACTTTTCAGACATGTACATGGTCCAAATCCTTCGGTGGTGTAAATCAACCTGATTAGAGTCAAGGAGGTAATAAATGATCTCCTTAAATCATAAAACCCTCCCTGGCAAGTCACTCTCATTCTCCATCAGAGATGTTTGCAAGGGCCATGGGCTGGGTGCCAGGACTTCTTTGCTGGGCAAAGCCTGAGCAGAGGGGTGAACAGAACTTGTAGGTGAAGGCAATGCACACGCAGGTTCAAGCAGTGAAATCTTCCATGTGTATCAGGACTCCCACCTCTTGTGCCCTTCGCTTATTTATTATTTCATTGAGCATTGAACATGTTATTCTCAGCTGTGGAAAAGCAGCAGATTTTTGCCAAAGAGGCTGTTAGAGGAAATATTTCTCCTTTGGCTATCAGCTGATATTATTAGCTCTTACACCTGCCAGATGACTTATGAAAGCATGCATCCCTGTGCTTGACGTCCTCCAACACACATTCTGAACCTTATGCATTGCTAGCTTGTCCAAGGCTTGCCAATACGACGCCTATCTACAAGAAGGGCCGGAAGG
>NW_009220495.1:22962-26491 GCF_000690835.1 Fulmarus glacialis | reverse complement strand
AGCCTGTAGCATTGCTTGGGGTTGTTGTGATTACTTTCTTCAGAAGAGATAGTACAGTCTCAATGTCTTAGGAAAGCCTCTAGGTCTTCAGAAATGGCAGGCCTGAACAGCAGCTGACAGAAACCAGCAGGTTGTGAACGAGTCCCTGGCTCACACCAGGTCTCTCCAGGCAGGGTACATATTCACCTGTCTGCTCCCACCCCTAGGTCACCCAGATTTCCAGTGCGACAGCAGGCTGGGCACGGAGAGCAGAGCTGGCCCCTCGTGTATTTTATTTTCCCCATGGCTCAAACTTGCCATGATCAGGCACAATGGCATTTCTGCTCACCCAGCTGAGCTGTGGGAATGCAGCTGAGCCCATAACAGCCCTTAGGTGTACTCAGAGCCCTGATCCTTTCTGGCGGTCAGTAACATGGGACACGGTCAGGGGGTTGGGTAGCCAGGCTGAAAGCAGGAGCTGGCTAAAAGTGGTGCATGTACATCCTACATGCTACACGCTACACGCTACAAAGAGTAGGTAAGCCAGGCAAGCTGACACCCCACTGCAGAGCTAGTGATCTAACTCAGCAGTTACACATCACAACAAAGAAAGGATAACACTCTCAGCTCAGTAATGAGCAGACACACATGAGCTACTTGCACCCATCCTGTTTCTTTAGCTTACTATATTACTGTAACAATCTGTCCCTATAAAGTAGTTGTGTCTATAGAAGTGGAGTCACTCTGACTCTATTGCTTCATCCGAAGTCGCCAGTTTTCTGTCCTGCCTGTATGTAAAACCCGGGAGCTTTGACAAATCCCTTCTGGAATTTGAGTTTTGCTTCAATGCACATCTCTTCTTCTCTTTTTCAGCAGATGAGACCCCCATAGCAAGGGGAGATGGTTTATAAAAAGGCGGCACGTGCAGAAAAAACTTTCCCTAAGGGCTGAATCTGGCAGGGCAGTTCCAGTGGGCTGCTGGTTTGGGCCTAACCTAGACAAATATTTCCCTGCTTCTTCCTCTTCCCAGGAGAGTTAATGCCAAGAGGTGACCTTGCTGCCAGACTGGGCAGTTGCTGGGAGCAGCCGGGAAAGTGTCAGTGCATTGTCAGGGCTGTGGGCGATGAGCTCCCAGCAACCAGTGAGAGCTTGCGGAGCAGAGAAAGCAGGTCCCTGTGCTCTGCTGTGTCAATTTATGGCCTGGTTATAAAGCACAGCAGTGATCCCAGCAGTGAAGGGTTCTTCTGTGTCCTTGTCGTCTCTCCAAGGGGCATAAGAGGCGGATTGTTGAGAAGGCAGCTTCCCTTTGGCTTTCAAACAGGAGTGGCAATGACTGCAATCTCCCCCTGGCTGGTGAAGAGTTCAGCTCCAGTGTCCAGAGCTGTTCAGCATGGAATATGGTGATGCACTTCTTCAGCGAGTTCAGCCAGGCCTCCAGCAGACTGGTAAGGACAGAACATGAAGCTTTGGGCTTCACTCTGTGCCCTGGGAGCTCCTGCAGTCACCCCTGAAAATGGGGAGCTACACATATCAGGGCTGCAAATCAGGAAAAGATCAGCGGTGCTCAATTGGACAAGTTCCCTTGGAGGACCCTGGTCATCCCAGGGAATAATGATGTAGCACCACTCTTCCGCAGGCATACAGGGTTGCTCTCTAGCTGTGCAATTCATTTCTGAGTCTGAAGAGGGTCCAGAAGTATGCTGCTGTGAACACCAGGATGAGTGCAACCAAGCTCCAGAGCTCCCTTTTGAGCTCTGCACCAGGGTAAGATGTACAAGCTGCAGGGACCTCCTTTCCTGGCACCAAGGAAGGGAGCATGGAGTGACAAGTTAAGGACAAGCAGAGTGCAATCCAGGGTGGCTGATACTGGGACATGTCAGCCCCTTCTAGCCACTTGCTCCTTCTCTTCCAGACTTCATGGTCCTTCCAGCCTGCACGGTCCTTCCAGCCTGCTAGCTGAGGGTCAGCGAAGTGGCATTTTCAGCCAGAGAGAACTCCTTTGTCCCTGCTTTCCCCTAGGCCAGAGAAGGTCCAGAGCAGCTGGAAGTGCTCTACAGCACTGCCATGAACTGTTTCTTTTGAAGCTGTGCAGAGATCTAGCACAGAGGTGATGCTGCAGCACAGCAGTAAGATGCCCTGGACAAATCCTGCCACCCTGGCTGGTGCAAGTTTGTCCCTTCTTCACTTTTGGCAGAGGTTTCCCAGTGCCACAACCCAACAAGACGGGGGGGAGGAAATCAAGTTGGGAGAAATCAAGTCAGGAGAACTCAAGTCTGCCTCTCCCTGACTTAAAGCCAGCTCAGCCTCACAAGTCAGCAAAGCCATGTCTACATGCAGAAGAGCTGAATGGGCAATGGAGGCTAGAATTAGTATCTTGCTAAAAAAAAATCTGCTAAGTGAAGTGTATTTCAAGGGAAGCAAGCTCTGGAAAGCCCTGACAGCCCGGTTCAGTGCTCCCTGGCCAAGCAGGCAGGCCAGCGCCGGACAGCAGGAGCAGCACGGTGATGGGGACACAGCTCTCCAGTGGTCTCTCTTGGCTCAGCCCCACTGTGCCCACCCCACCAAGCAGGGTTCCCTGTGGCCAGGCCATAGACTTAAGAAACAGGAGACACGGCCCTACACCAAGCCCTCTCTGGAGAAGATCTTACTAGACAGGAATAGGCCTGAGCCAAGAAACAGCCTTCAAAGAAGGGAGAAAAACCCACGCAGGGAAGCCAGACACACTCGCTGTATGTAGTACCAGCTAGCCAAGAGACAGGCACATAGACACTCAGAGCAGCATGAAGGCAATCCCACGCCAGCGCCAGAAGCCCTCCTTCTGCTTCAAATAGCCTCAGCTTGGCAGTGCGTACCCAGGACCTGACCTCACTGCCAATTGGAACTGGCACCCCCAGCCTCTTCTGTCCCCCAAACCACTCCCCTCCAGCAGGACAAGGAGCAAAAACACATGCTGCAGGCAAGAGTGGGACTTCCTTAAGCAGTGGCGCAGGTACAGCTTCTTTAGCTCAGGTTTGTTAGGGTGTTTGTGCCTGTTTGAGCCTGCTAGGCTCTCCCATGGGTTGAGCACTCTCCAGGGGCTTGTCCATGCAGCACAGCACCCTGCTTCCACTGCTCCTCCCTGGAAAGCACCCCATCCGCCAACCCCGACACTGCATCCTGAGAGAGATGGCAAGGAGCATCCTCCTCCAGCCTGAAGCCTCTCTGCTAGACACGCTGGACACAACCGACCCTCTGACAGCAGAGTGCCCCAGCCTCCAAAGCTGGAGCAGGGGGGAGCTCCCAGGAGCAGGGGATGTCCCGCTGTGGGTGACCCACTCCCTGGGGCGGTGAGGCTGTCAGAGCAATGAGGGAGCCGGCTGTGAGCCCCTCTGTTGTGCTCACCCAGCTGTCCCCATGGCCATGTAGAGAAGACTGTTGGCAGCTAGCACTCAGGTAGCTGCAATGCCTTCGTCAGTGCCGGCTTCCCAAGAGCAGCAAAACCCGGGTTGCTAAAGGGAAAAACATTTTTTAAGTTAATGGCCCAGGGCACCGGAATCAGCTCCCCGACACG
>NW_009220495.1:18628-22852 GCF_000690835.1 Fulmarus glacialis | reverse complement strand
GGCGTGTGTGGCAGGGAGCTGCCCCATCCTGCTCACAGCCCTGGGGCCTGCGGTGATGCCCCAGCAGCTGGTGGCGCCGGGGCCACCTCTCAGCGGGCGCCCACAATGGATGGCCCGGTGCCACCCACCCAAACTTGTCCGACAGAAACCACAGGGACCACTGCCGGCTGCACGTCGCTGCTGCCGCGAGGCGGGTGTGGGGACCAGGCGCCTCCCGCAGCCAGGGGAACCCTCCCTGCCCCTCACCGCGAGCAGCAGCCATGGGCAGCACAGGAGAAAATGTGGTCCTTGTCCCTCACGGTGAAGGTTGAGGAGAGCGGCTGGGCTCGATGGTGCCTGTGCTCACCCCGCTATGGCCCCTGGCTCTCCTCGGGGTAGGCCTTCAGGACAGCATGCCTGCAACTGGGAGGGCCACGTTGGTCGCATGCTAGTGGTCTGGCAGACCTCATCCCAGCTCCAGGGAGGGATAACGTCCTTTCATTGACCTGTATACAAGTATTTGAGTCAGGACTTCCAAAACCAGGCAGCTTCAGTTTAGAGGTTCAGACCAGGACGGATTTCAGCTGGCGTTTTCCAGCCTCCTGCCTCCCTGACTTCCTCCCTAGAAAATGTGCGGCCATCCGAATCTCTGGAAGGGCGCTTGCTCCTCTTCACATCCCTCCAGCGCTCCAGGAGTAGAGAGTGGATTTGCATGTCTCCTCTAGCCTCTTCCCTGCCTCTCACCAGTGCCGGAGCCCATGTTTTCCTGGGCTCACACGTGTGATGTTCTGCTGGCTCTCTCCGTGTGCTAGAGCACGCTCTGCCTACAAGCAATGGCAGCGCTGCTGAAAAGCCTCCTGGCAAGGAACTGCACGTATCAGCGCCTGGTTTAGTCACTTCAAAACAATCTAGTTAGTAAGAGGGAGAGGAGGGAGGAAGACTGTACTCCAGGCAGAGATTGCACATGGAAATACCGATGAGATGACACTGTTCTCTGAGAAGTATTGGAACAACTGGAAGAGCAATAAAACACCGCTGTTTCCATCCACACGGCTGTACGCCATGGACAAAGAAAAGGCGGGGATCTTATTGGAAGTCACACCTGATTCATATCTGTCTGGGCTGCATCAGCTCTGATGCTGGAGAGAGACAGGCTGAACCCTGCCCACTTAAACAAAAGGAAAATGCATGAAGGAGAGTGCAGCCGAGGCAGTTACTGAGCCTCGGTGGGCAGCGGGCAGCCCTGCTCCAGCAACAAGGGCAGCAAGGAGCCGCCTGTGCCCACCTCCTCCTCTTCCCCCTGCCCGGGACATGATCTTAGCACTGTGTGCTGCTGGCTCTTGGGCTGCAGCTAGAGTTGCTGCTCTCCCAGGGCAAAACTGATCAAAAGATCAATGATTTAGTCAGGTTCTTGTGTTTTGGGGTATCTGACAAAGGCAATTGTTAGATGCACCCTGCAGAGCAACCCATCTCTTAAGCTATTCTGGGGCAAGTGGGTTTTGCAGGTAGAAATCTCATCTGATTAGCTGCAAGAGTTATCCTGCGAGTCAGTACTGGCTGGTTAGAAAACTCTTCTCTAGCTGAATGGAAGCCAAAAAATTCTGTAAAGCCTTGTTTCCAGCCACATTTTTTGGGTTAGTAGCCAGAAAACCCCAGCACATCAGGAAAAAAACACTGGCAAACAAAACAGAAGATGGCTTTTGTGGTTTTCCTTTGCATTGGTGTGTTCAGGGGGAGTAGGGAAGGTTTTGCTCCCTCTCTGACAATTGGGTTGGGTGGGGTCTCTGGAAAGCACACATTTTTTAACTCACATACTTAGAAAAAAAATAATATCTCTGCTTAATGCCCAGACAAGAGGTGCTGGTCCTAAGCCTCATTTTCAGGAAGGAAAACATGGCAAAATTCAGGAGAGATACATGCATGTAAAGGAGGCAGTACGAACGAGTCAGAAAAGCTGAATTATATCCCATTCTGATGGCTTGACATGTTGCTTCCCCCTCTCTCCTCTTTGTCTTTTTTCCATCCTGTCTCCACACAGCATTAGAGGGACAACATTTGGGTCAGGATGGCCATGAGCTATGTGTCCGATGCCCCCCACAACATGTTGCCATGGTGCAAGCCTCTGCAAGAGGGTCCAGAGGAGTGGGATGCTGAACACAGGCTGCAGCTGCCAACTCCTCGCTGCAATGCCACAGTATCACACAAAATTGTCAGCTGTATTTCTTCCCCCGTAGGGAGGAAAACTGCGATGGGCCTGGATGCACCCTGCATTTTGTTTCTATTTAATCTAACTCTCCTGACAAAGGGACATCCTCTGGAGACAGGATCTCCTCATACCAGGTGAGGCATAAACTCCAGCAGTACTTTGACCCTCTCCCAGGAAGAGAAATGGGGCCTAAAATGTTTCAGGATCAGAATAGCATTAGCATTTGCCAGCCAGACACAGACAGATTTGTGACGTGACATTCTCACTGTCACTGCAGGACTCCCAGCAGCTCTGAAGCCATTTCAGTGGCATGTCTGAGCCTGAAACACGTCACTGCCAGCGCTCCCAGTGCAAGTCTGGGCTGGGTTCACAGGCTAAGGGAAAAGGGCTTTTTCCACATTAAAGACTTTCTCTCTGTTGACAATAATAAATGAGGGAAGAGAGAAGCCGATCCTGTTCCCGCGGGCCAGGTTACTCCCATTTTACAATGGTTGGGGCACATGCATGGAAGAAAAAAAAAGACGGCATACAAACATAAGAAAATCTTTCTGGGCCAGACTATCTTCCCGTCTGTCCTGTCTCCAACGGTGGCCAAGAGCAGGTGTCAGGGCAGAGCATAGGCATGGGGCAGGTAAGCAGCAATACCCACCAGAGCTCCCCCAAGCACATGGCAGTACTCAATTCAGGGCCTCTGCCTGGACCTCCCACACTGGGTTCGAAATCCAGGGCTGTGTGCTGCTCCAGCCCCCTTGAACACACCCCAATCCCCCAAGCCACGGCTGCTGGAGCCGTCCTACTGGACGTGTTTTCCAACCTGCTTGCCCCCACCCATCACTACCCATGCCCCTGTCGCTTAGCACCAGTGATAAACAGGGCATATCCCCTTGGCCGGGTGCCTGCCCAAGACATGCAGAATCAAGTCTTTTCCCGAAAACCTCCTCTGGCAGCCACTGAACAGCACCACTTGGTTTATCAGGCAGTGAGGCTATCCCTGTAGCAAAAGCACTCTTGCTTGATCAACGTCATCCTGCTAGGAAAATTGGCACTGGTCTGCCTGCCCTTTGGCGCAGATCTCTGCAACCCCCTGGCCTTGGCCTGTGTCTCCCCCCACATTACAAAACCACTCGATCTTCAGGACGGTTTTGGCTCATTGCTAAACATATGGCAGATTTCTTGCCTGGGTTTGTCCAGCCACTTCTCCCCAGGGGCAGGGGTCCCTGCCCCTGGCTCCAGCTAGCTCCACAGCTTTTTGCATCCAGTGCCAGTTTTCCTTTTGCTCTGGCAGATAATCTCAGCCATTGCAACCCATACACAGTTTCTCATGAGCCCTTTCTCCAGCCCCTCTGTTTTTCCAGCATCCCCTTCCAGCTGTCTGTGAGCTGAGAGAAAATCATCTCCTCCCCACTGTACCCCACCCCACAAGATGCCTCTTTTTAAGCTGCTTCCAGCCCACCCCACTGGGGACTGCAGGCTCCCACGCACTTTAATCGAGGAGAGTATAGGTCTTTGGCAGAAGAGGATGCCCTGCCTTCCTCCCCATCCCCATCCAGGCTCCTGCCCTGTGCCTCTGAGGGCACTTGGGCTGCAGCAGCAGGTCAGATCCAGGACGCAGTCCTGCCCCTATACCCAGCCTGGCGGGATCACAGGGCTGACTAAAGCAACAGCAAAGTCAGGAACCTTAAACCTGGACAAATAATTTGCAGGGGACTAAAGTGAGATGAGAATCCAGCCCTGCACAGCAACGACTGCTACCATGCTCCATCACCAAAGCCGGGAGTGGGGCTGCCCACAGCAGGAGAGCTGGTCGCAGCCCGGCCGAGGGGGCAGTGGTGGGGGCCCCAGGGCCCCCAGAGGGGCAGGGAGCCTCCGCTGAAACGCCGATGAGCGGCTGAGCTCAGTTTCCGCCGCACCCTGCCTTCACCCTTCCTGTACCCCTGCAGGAAACAGCCCCAGCAGCCCTCGCCCGGGGCCCGCAGGACAGCGTCCCCCAGCCCAGAGCGTGGCGGGAAGAGGCCCGCCGGCTCCCACCTCCCACCCTC
>NW_009220495.1:0-18494 GCF_000690835.1 Fulmarus glacialis | reverse complement strand
ACACACACGCAGATACTTAAGCAGTCACCCGAGGACCTGCGGGGTTCTTGTTTTACACACTTCTGGTCCCTGCCAGCTCCAGGTAAGTGCAGGCTTTGAGCTGGGGGTGCTGGGGTGGATTTGCAGTTGGGGATGTGGGGGGGATGGAGGGAGGAGCTGACCTGCACTTGCTGATGCTGGGGAGGTGGGAGCAGCACCCAGCAGGGCTGTGCTGGGAAAGCTTCATGCCTGGGGCGGGGAGAGGGGCAGACAGGCAGGCAAAGACCCCAGGTTGGGGGTACCACGGGGACCTGCCTCTGCTTCAGCAGCTGCTGTGCTCGTTTGCTTTGGTCCCATCCGATATTATCTTCTAAAAGGCTGAATGGGTAGTTTACAGGATGCATGACAGGTGGTTTTTCCTTATTTATGGCAGGGTCTGGTTTATTTTTAAAGCTTCTGTCCCACCTTATCCTGTGCACCATGCCGGCTGATGTTATCCACAGCCACCCCACAGCAGGAGGCCGAACAAAGCTCAGGACAGGACATGGCTCTGCAGCAGAGCAAGGGAGGACAGGAGGGCTTGTTTGCATTGAGAACTGCTATTTTGATCCCTGCAGTAGCAGGAAATAGCTGCAAGCTAAAACCAGACGCAGATGCCTCCAGTCACATCCCAGCCATGACAGTGGGGAGAACACCGGGGAAGGGGTCAAGAAACCCAGCAGGGGCTATGGGGCCCCATCAGCTGGGCAGGAGCTACTGCTCAGAGAGTTTTCAAGGGGCTTCAGGTGCGGTAAATCGTTAGAAAGCTGCACAGCCAGCCAGCTATTGTGTCTGCTGTTCAGAAAAGCAAAGCTGAGCAAACAGAGATCATGTCTTTTCTGGAAAAGTTGCTGCTTTCTGCCACGATAGTAAATGCTGACCGCACTAGCAGTGCTGGGCAGGCATGCTGGGAGACAGAGGGATGTCCTCTCCTGTCTCAGGCCAGAGCTGGGAGCCCTGCTAGTAACCCCAGGGTGTCTCTGGGGAGCTGGGTGCAACCACAGGATTTGGCAGTATAATTGCGGAGGGAGGTCTCTCTCGACCCCACTGCTCCTACCTCACATCTAGGTCAGGTCACTCAGGGCCTTGTCCAGCTGATTTTTAGAGGCCACCAAGGATGGAGGTGCTTCCACCTCTCTGGTCCCTGTCCCCATGTTGGACCACCCCCACTATGAAGATTTTTTTCCCAATATCTAATAGGACTTTCTCTTGCTGCAACTTGTGTCCATCAGCCATTGCCTTTTGTCTGCTCACTCCAAAATGGCCCTGGAGGTGCATTTAAATGCCCCATCAGCCACACTAAGAGCACCAGGTGCTGCCTGCACAGCCTCCACGCACACAGCAATGCTGGCTGGAGCCACCCGCAGCCCAGGCAACCAATGAACCCCTTGCAAGCTTCAGCTGGTGGCTGCTCTCACATTGCTCCACCTAAAACCAAAACAGTTAGTCAGAGGCCAAGTGTGAATTCCCCAGGGCTCTTTAGCTTGACACGTAGGACAGAGCAGGTGTCACCGGTGCTATGGTTTCACTGTGACAGTGCATCTGGCATTGTCATTTCTGCCTGGGTGAGTAACCCCCTGCCACTGAACTCTCATCCCTGTGCTGCCCAGGGGAGACAGCAGTGGGCATGGGACTGCTCAAAGAGCTGAATGATGACCACAGCCCCCCAGCCTTTCTGAAAGCCGAATAGATAGTTTACATCCTTCGCACTGAAAAAGCCATTTTTTTCCAATGCCTGCAAAAATTTAGGCAGAAAAAAGCAGTGAGCAGTGGTGCTTTTCAGCAGCTGAGCAAAACAGTTGTGATTCTCCCTATTTCTGCCAGGCTTAAAGAAATGTGAGCAAGAAAATCACCTCTCCTGTACAGGGGAGAGATCCTGTGCAGCCTGAAGGCCAGGCTCCAGGCCTGAGCTTAAATGGGGCTCCATTTAAGTAGTAGGTAGGTGAGCAGTGGTCCAGATACAGCCAATCAGGACATTTAGGGACTTCTGGTGCCCTCAAGTCCTGTCACATACCCCCAGTTTTTAGCACCCTTGAGGTGCCAAGTGCTAGGTGCCACATGCTGCACAGGGCCACACGGCTCCTGAAAACCTGCAGGGCACAGTGGAGCAATGTGGGGAGACCTGCAGAGCCCTCCAGGACCCCCAGGGTTTTGACCTTTTCCTGAAAGCCCTCTCACAGCCTTGAGAGGTAGGAACTATTCTCCCTCCAGAGCAGGGGTAGAGGGGAGACAAGGAAAAAAACATCAGGCATCACGTCCTGTGTGCTGGGGCACCCTGAGCTGCCAGCAGGTAGAAGATACTGTGTCCTACGGGGAAATGCCTCAGGAACATGGAGATTATCAGAATTAGAAACAGCTGCGAAGATGAAACATGAAAGTTGAAGCACATGTTTGTTCGCTATGCAAATCAAAGCACACACATCAATGTACATTAATTGTACAGGCTGCAAATGATGATTTATAAACCGCCAGGACATGTAGCTGCTGGTGGCCCAGGCTAGATGCATGATCCAGAGGTGATGAGGAGCCCTGTGGTGACTGGGCTTTCTAGGAGAAGGGCGGGTGGCTTGGAGTTGACATGGGGTGCTGATCAAGGTGGGGAGGAAGGACTTGTGGCCTGAGCCTGGCCTCATCTGCGTTTTGACCTCATGGAGAGCCCGGCAGCCACAGTGCTGGAGAGCAGCACCTCAAGTCCAGGCGATCTCCTTCTCCCCTGCATCATTTCCAGAGGTCACCAAATGCCCAATGTAGGTAATCAGCATTCACCTGGCCCCCACCAGCTCACGTGCATGAGCGGCTGAACTTTGTCTGCCCCCTTCCTACACGGACACCTCTGAACTGAGCTGACACTAGGAAAGCCCAGGGAGCTGCTGCCGCACACCTGTGGCTGCAACATGCTGCAGACAAGGCCAGGTCGGCTTGCAGCACCTGGGGTTAAAGATGGTCTTTCCCCAGTCCAGCCAGGGTGGTGGATGATGCCATCTACCCGTACACTCCATCACGCTCAGAGGTGCTCTGGCCTTACGCAACCACTGTGTTACAATCAGTATTTACCAAGTGACTCAAGCAGAGTGGGCTGTTTCACAACCAGCCCTGGTCTATTTATAAGCCCCTACTCAAATGCCAAAGGATCCTTTTATTAGTCAAAACAACCTCTGGCAGATAAGGCTCAGTGGGGCCTGTGCTTTTTGAGGTAAAGCTGAAAGAAGGGAATCTCTCCAGCCTCTTGTGAGTAGGAGAGCTGGCTCTCTGCAAGCTGCAAGGCAGTTCTGGAGCTGAGCCCCATCCCAGCACTGTTGTCAGCAAGTGGGAGCCCTGGGGCATTCAGTACACCCCAGGGTACCAAGTGGGTTAAGGCGAGTTATCTGTCAATCAGGAAAGCAGTTGGGTTTAAAGCTACGAAGTAGAGGTGCAGCATGATGGAAGTGCCTGGGTTACATCCCAGAGCCAAAGGGTAGGAGAAGCTGGACTGCAAAGTGGAGGCAGGGCAGGTCTGCAGCTGAGGAGGGGAGCAGACGGCCCAGAGGAGTCCCACGGTGGGCCAAGGGCTCCTGGCAGCACTGGAGAGCCAGCAACATCAACCGGCCTGCCTGACAGAGATGGGCCAGGCAACTCGGACAGCAGGAGAGCAGATCAAGAAAGGCCACATTTTTGCATCCAGCTCCTCCCCTGCCAACACCCCACAGCTTGGTTTCGGAAACACCGAGATGATTCAGTGTCAAGGGACTTCTGCATGCTTTGTGGGGGCAATGCCTCGTGTTTTAGTTGACCGAATTGGCAGGCTTGACCCTCTGCCACACAGGAGCAAACTCAGAGCCCTGCAGAAGAGAGGTGTGGGACTTACCCGAGGTGTACTTACTTGTTTTGCTTGTGCCTTGTGCCAAGTCTGCCAGAGATTCATGCAAAGCACAAATGGGACAAACGTTACTCTGGAGCAGAATGTGGGCTCCTTGCTTCTGCCATTGCTGGGAGCACGTAGCACTGATCACAGCTGAAGGCAGTGAGCGCTTGGGCAACGGACATGCACAGGGTATGGTTCTCCAAAGACTGACCCTTCACTTAAATACCAGAAAAAACCCAAACAAACAGTTCAGCCATGCTCAGGAACAACATGAATAACTGTTTGTGCCCATGCCTGATAACATTAAATATTAGTAAAAACAAAGCAGCTCACCTGCTCATCGCCAGCTTTGTGTGATGTCTGGCCATGCTGCTAGGAGGAGGACCAGGACATTGATCAGGAGGGAAAATGGGGTGATTGCTGGGTCCAAGCCCACGCTCCCAAAAGATACCGCATCCTCTGGTTTGTGATTCCCCTGCACAAACTTGCCTGGTGGCTGGGGAGAAGAAAAAAAACCAAAACACTAGGCTGGATGGCAGATACTGTCCCCTCACCCAGAGGATAAATAATGTTTTTTAATTAATGTCTTTAAATTAACCCCCCCAACATGCCCATTGGTGTGACATCATTCCCAAGCGACGCCCAGGCCTAAATACGGCTGTAAACAGGAATCGTCCCCACGGGAGTCACACTGGCTATAAATACAGCAACAGGGGAGCACTGAGCAGAGGACAGGCTGCAGTTTCCTGCCAGCTAAGGATGGTGAGACAGCTCAGCTGGGCACTGTTGGTGTGTGGTCACCACAGTGGGGAAACTGAGGCAGGAGTTTATCAGGGGCTGGGGCTCCTGGCTGAGCTCCCAGGCATGCCTTTGGGAAGGGAGTTGTGCCCTGCCGCGGCCGGAGGCCACTGGGGAGGGGAGAGCTGGTGGCCACGGGGATGGGAAATCTGGGCTCAGCAAGTGTGGCCCCACTGGCCACTCCCAGCTTGGGCAATGACGCCGGCCCCTCTCCACAGAGTCTGGCCCCATAGCCCTGCCCAAGGAGGAGATGGCCACGGAGAAGCCAGTGACTCCCACTGAGGAGCAGCTGGAGATCCTGGAGTACAACTTCTGCAAGGTGAACAAGCATCCTGACCCCACCACGCTGTGCCTCATCGCGGCCGAGACCGGGCTCTCTGAGGAGCAGACCCTGGTGAGTGTGCACCCCGTGCCTTGGCACCTTGGCCCCACCTCTGCTCCCCCTGTATCCCTCTGTGCCCCCCACCCTCTCCCTGCATCTCCTGCCTGTCCTGTCCCTGGCTTTCTGTCATACTCTTCGTTCCCTTCTGTCCCACCACATGCTCCCTGCTGCACCCCCTGCACCCCTCTGTGACCCATAGGCTCCCTACTTGCACTGCCTGCACCACTCTGCACCCCGCATACTCCTTACTGCACCCTGCACTGCACCCCCAAATCCCCTCTGCCCCTCTGCGACCCCCAGCGCACCCCCAACCCCACACTGTACCCACAGAGCTCTACTGCACCACCGCACCTGCCTGTACCCCCCATCCTCCCTGCACCCCACATGTTCCTGCCCCTGCATCCCCAAAGCCCCTTCCCCTGTAATCGTAGCCCCTTCGTCCCACAGATGCGACCTCCTGCACAGCAGCCCTGTGCCCCACTGGGATCCTTGCACCCCCCCTGCCCGGGAGCCCCATCCCCAGCCTGGGCTTGGAGACCAGGCTAGTGCTTCCCACAGCCAGAACAAGGGCAAACCCCGAGGGTCCCCGAGGAGCCCTGAATATACAGCCATGCATGCTGTCCTTTCCTTCCAACCCATTTCTGATAGTCTTGGGTGCCCAAACCACTGCTGTCTTTATAGTCTGAAGAAACTACAGTCATTTTAAAACAGATAGAGGATAGATGCAACACCTGCAGACATGCTGCGGGACATGCTCAGGCTGTGCACACTCCCCCTCACTACAATTAGCTAATTCAGCGTCCCCAAGCCCAGATGTCAGGCAAGTCTGTCAGCCTCTCCAGGAGACATAGAGGCCTCCAAATGTCACTGCACAGGGACAGGCTGCCACTGTCTGGGGCTTCCACTGAGCTCTGTGCTCCTTTTGGCTACCTGCAGGCTACCTCGGGCTTCAAAAGCAAACAGCTCCTTCCCAATTCCTTCAGGTTGCAGTGCAGCCATTTTTGATGCGGGTGTTTTATAAGCTACTAGACCACAGCAGCACTGATGGGTTTACAAAAGAAATCCAACCCACTGAAAAGTTAGCAGCATTTTGCCGAGAGCTGCCAAGCTTGGCTCTCCCTGGGCAAAGCCAAAGGGATACGAGAGCCGAGCAGACAATGCCAGCATTTAGCCTGTCCCAGGGAAGGATGCTGGTATAACATCCATTGCACTGATAGTCCTTGGCTGGAGTGGAAAAGCAGACCCTCCTATGCTGGGCTTTGGTGACAGGCAGGTACCACTGCTTGTTTGAGGCAGCGAGAAGGCAGTACCCCCGAAATACCTTTTCCTCCTTAGAAAGGCCACTGCTCCATTTTTTTTCCTAAAGCAAGTTGTAAACACAGGCCATATATGCCCAGGACACCTCTGGAGATGTCTTAAAATCTTCCCTGATAGCCATCTTTTTCCACGAATCCAGGGTGCTCCTAGAGATCTGGAGATGAAGGTCATGTTAGGGACAGGATTGACACTGGGATGGTGAGCTGCAAAGTGCCTGCATTGCGTATGACACAGAGAATCCTTGCTCCTGACATCCGGAGTGCTTTATTGGCTAGATATAGCAGCTATTTTAATAAAAAATTTAGTAAAAATGAGATGCAAAGAGGTACTGAGTCAACAGGAGATGATGGTTTAGGATAGGAATTGAAATTTTTGGGAGGAGGCTAGGCAGGCAATCATCTGACTGGATGTGGTCCAAGGCAGTGCTAGTGCGAGAGCCACTTGTAGAGAACACTGTGGTTGTATCATTACAGACCACAATAGCTTCAAAAATAGCCATGAACTAATATAGCAACAAAATGAGCAGCAACAAAGCAAATCACAGGCACATTCCCAAATAAAAGACTGAGCTGTGCTTCTGGCACAGGAGTTATATCTCTCTTCTTACGGAGGTAGTGTGCATTTTACCTAACATTTGAAATTGAGGCTGTGTTGAAGTGGCATCAGCACCTCTGGGAGTTGGCTTAGAGATGCTAAGTTACTACAGAATAATGTAGCCATGCATATTGCTTGAAGACTAAGAAATTTTTTAACCCATTTTTTAAATCTATTTGTTCTTAAATTTGCTGAGAGACACATGTTGTCCCTCATCCTTTCTGGAGCAGGTCAGCTTTTGATTCCTGTCGGTTTTGGACCTGCAGTGATTGTTTCACTGCTCCAGTCATTTAAAGACACCATCCAGCAGCTCCTTAGCCAATCTCTTACTCTGTTGCAAAAAAAACCTGGACTCACAGCAATAAAACGAGGACTCACCCGTGCTGTCAAGGTCTGAGGCAAGCAAGAGAAACAAGTTTGAAAGAGATGAGCACATAGGTAACAGGACCGTTTGGTCAGGACCGGCTGTCCTGCTGCCTGTACTGCCTGGGAACAGTGCAGCGCCCTGCTACAAGATAGCAGTGCCGTGAGCTTCCCTCGCCTGGTCCCACGTGCTGACCACATCTGCACCTTTAGCAAAGGGTTTGCTCAGCCCAGTGCACTCAATCTCTCTTTTTTTTTTCTCCAGAAATGGTTCAAGCAGCGCCTGGCAGAGTGGAGGAAGTCTGAAGGGCTGCCCTCAGAAAGTGGGTCTGTCAGGGACTAGAGGATGCTGCTCCGATCCCCATGCCTGCTGTAAATGATGGTGAAGCTCTTCAGAGTGGGTTTCCTTGGGGTTCTTCTGTTGCAATATGTTTTAAGATACAAAGTAATACCCTGCTATTTAACATAAGTTTTATTTAAAGTGTACATAACCAGGAAAAAATATTTTATATATATATGTGTATACAGCTGCTGATGGCTGCATAACCTGTCTAGTGATTGCCATCCATTAACAGCGGCTGCAAAGGGCAAGGCAACCTCATCCCTTGTCCCAGGCTTGCAGAAAAGCTGCCATGAAAGGTTCAAACATAGAAGGGGGGAAAAAAGATTTCTTTTCCTTCTGATCCCCAGAGGCAAAGTATGTGTGCTAGCTTTAATATACAGATCATCCGCAGAAGAGGGCACCTGGAAAACTGTATGTGTTGTTCAGGTGAGCTCTGGGTATTGGCAAACCGAGTGCCTACACCATAATCAGACCAAGCCAAGAGCCCCTTGAATGCATTCTCACATTTCTGTTAAAGGTCACCAAAGGGAAAGAACTGGTCTTTTTAATTTTTTCCAATGCATTAATAAAAAACCAAAGTTTTTTGATGAGAGGAGCTGTGTTATGTCACTGCTTGTGCTCCCTGCCCCAATGGCAGGAGGCAGACTCCTTCCTCTGGGAGGGCAACACCTCTCCTAGGCAGCCTCAGTGGGGACCATGGGTTTTCCCTCTTGCCATAGGGATAGCCCGCAGACACGGGCAACCTCCTCTCCTAGGGCACCCACAGAGACCCATGCACACCCCAAGCCCCGAGGTGGCAGAGGCTGGTGGTGCTGGGGCTGCCCCAGCCTCTGGGTGGGGTGGGGGAGGCAGACCCCAGCCTCCTTCTGGCCATGCAGCTGCGCTGGGGCTCTTGCACAAAGCCCAAACTCTCATCCATCCTGGTACAGGATGATGCATGGGCTAAAAAATAACCAGCACAATTGCCCAGTGACCTTACCTTGTTCAAAAGGGTTCAAAAATCCTCTGCTTAGTGGATTATTGAATCAATTAGTGGATCCTCTGATTAATCCTCTTCTGGTTTGTGGTCACCTGCCTCTGGTCCTTTAGAAGGAGAATCAGCTTAACACAGGGAAGATTAAAATACACTGGCACTGAAACTGCCACATGCTTTCCTTTATGGCTTTTGTCCCTTGCTGGAGAGCATCTCTCTTGCTTCAGTATCTCCAGCCCATCGACAGTGGTTAGGTTGCCAGTGCAAAGCACATCAAACTCGTTGGAAACAGATAAAAGCAGTCTCCCTGTGCCATGTCCTACACAGGCTGTGTTTTTCCCCTGCAATCCAGCTGCCAAACTGACTTGCCCTCAGACCCGACTGGAGCTCAGAGTTTGTTCTGCAGAGTCTGGCACTGATACCTGTTTTCTTCTTAGTCTTTGCAAAGTGCCTTCTCCCTTACACTAAGGCGAACTCTGCTTTTTTGAGTTAGGCTCCAAAAATCCCAATGCAGAGCTCCATTATTTTGCCCAGGGTCACACAACTGAATCACAGATCTAACCCACCTGTGGAACTTGTATCAAAGATGAATGCAAAGCAAAAGGCTGGATCTCCCCGTTCTAAAGGCATTTGAGAAAACAGCCCCCAAATCCAAGCCAACTCAACACACATGCCACCCCAGCATTTCCAAAGTCTGTACTAAAGCTTTGCACCTTATCAAATCCCGCCCTGGATCTGGAATTCTGCAGCCTTTTGTGTTTCGACTTCTGTCCCAAGCACAAAACCTTGAGTGTCACTAAGATCTCTAAACTTTAGCAAAAATTTTGAAACCCAAGGTCAGGAGTTGTGTTGCATCAACCTACTGTGCGCCGTCAGCTTTGGTTTGCCACACTTCCTTATGTGAAAGATCAGTTCCTGTGCTGGCTTCCCCCAGCAGTCGCTTCATTACTTCTTTAACTATTACAACAAAAAAATAGTAAGAGTGATAAACTCCAGACATTAGAGGCTGGAGGCTTCCCACATTAGGGAAGAGGCTTCCCACATTAGGGAATTTGACCACATTAGGTCAAATTCTGCTCGCTTCCCCTGATGACAATTTTGTTCTTAAGAAATGATCATTTTATTTAACTCCCCAGATAAGCCCAGTAAAAGTGGCTGCTCGTAAGAAAATGTTCCTGCTGGGTGTTGCCTCTGCGCCGTGTTCAAGCAGGTTTTCCAGCCACAGCACAGCCCGAAGAGGGTGATGTTCCAAGGGGTGATGGGGACAGCCGGCACGAGCAGTGGGCTGTGTTTCTGAGGGAGCTCAGTGCTTAATCGGACGAGCCAGTTCCTGGATCCGAGCAGAACAAGTTGCCTTCTTAGCAGTCTCCTTCACTGTGAACGCATCTGGGTTGAATTGAGCCAAGCACATGGGAGGCCTGGGGGAGCAAGGACAGAGCCTGTCAATTCCAACTGGCACAGGGCCAGCTCTCAAAGCTGCCTGCCAGCTGACACACCTCCACCTGAGTCCTGCCCTTCCCTGTCACGGGAGGACAAAAGCAGTCATACCGCCGCTGCTGTCACCAGGACACTAGTGAGAGGGGGTGCCCCATCTCTCACTGAAGCTGTCACAGCCACTACAGCCAGGCATTCCCTCACCCTCTGTGAAATATCCCACCCAGCATTTCCTGCAGCCCAGGCTGAGGCCAGCTGCATCATCCTGGGCAACATGAACGCGCTACACTCTGCCACGTGTCAGCTGGTTGCTTTTTAGTTAATAATTAAGAAGTCCCAACCAGTAATTTCTACTGGAATTAGAAAGTTCCTATTTCTTCTCTTTTGGTTCTCCTTCCACCTCAAAAATGCTTTTTAAACCACAATCCATGTAGCATTAGCACATCCAGCCATATAAAAGCCATGCATTTTGGAAGTGGAAGAGCAGTGGCTTAGCCGTGGCCTGCACAAAAATGGGCTGACAGCTGATCATTTCCCCATGGCAGGGAAGCAGCACCTACCTTTTGCAAGGCTGGGCCAGTTCCACGAGCCTTGGTGTGGCCACTGCGTGCTTTGCAGCCTTCGCCACTGGCCACTCAGCATCCCGCAGGGGCACATAGTCAGGATGCAATCTTTTTGCCATAGCCAGCTCCAGGGTCCGAGGGCTTGCAATGGCCTCCTGAGCGAACCTGGAAACCTGTGGAAGAATGGGGAGGAAAGTCCTTCCATGCTCCTGGCATTCAAGGGTGACAAGCCTGCAACACAGTGTACCCAGGTTCACAACCACTGACCACGCACAGATGGGACGTGATCCTGTCCACAGTTGTGTCTGACACCAGATAAGCTGTGGAAGGAGAAACCACTGCCTGGCCAGTCCCACAACCTGCCCTCCAACCTCCTCCTACCCATAGCCCTTTGTCCAACCCACCCCCCAGCACTGGAGATCCCAATGAGACACTTGTCCATCTCTCCCCATCTCCACAACTGCAGGCTAGGCACAGGTCTGCCCTTCTCTGGGGATGTCTGCTGGGAGCCAGTTCATGCTCCAGATGGAGGACGAGTCCTGCTCTCCAGCCCCAGAAGCAGCGACGTCAGCCTCACAGACAGTAGCACATCCAGGGCTGCCATAAAGAGAGCCACCAGCAACTGGGCACCCAATGCCCTCCTCTCTGCCTGGCACCCCTGCCATGCATGCTCCTGCCTTACCGGACGGATGACAGATTCGGGAAAGCCGTGGTCATAGCAGCAGGTCACCTTCCTGACCCGGGGCTCTGCAAGATGCTGTAACCGCGAGGATGCTCTGGCCACGGCCGCGACATTTGTAACCTGTGTTGGCACCTACAAGGATTCAAAATGGGGGGGGAGGATGTGCAGACACAGAGCTTGTCCACAGCAGCCCACAGGGACACACTCCCTCTCCAAAGGGATGAGCACCCAGCACCCTTTCTCTACTGACACAGTCACAACAAGGAGCATTCTTACTTTCCCAGCACCATTATTTTTCTTTCACCCAAACTACAAGGTAATTTTGGCACTATTGGGATTTGTACATCTTAGCCAATATTATTTTTTTCCCCAACCGTCACCCACTCGTAGCCAGGAGAGGAATGCCTGTAATTAGAGCCTGTGTAGCCAGGTAAAAGTGCAGAGAAATTTCTTCCAGAGTAGAGAAATATTTTTCATGTTCATCTTCCTGGCTGAATCAAATAATTTCCTTGCTAAGGAAAGACGCTCAGATTTCAGGGTAAAAATGCTGGTGCAGTTAACTGCATTCCTACAGCAAAAGTGATTACTGCTCCAGCATGGGACTTCTTCCCCTACTTTTCATGGGGTTACTGATGCCAAGGCCCACTCCAGCACAGCCTCCCTTATTTCCCAGCCCAGAGACTGCAGCCAGAAAACTTAGCCTTTGCCATGGAAATGACTGTAATCTGAGATTGCCCCAAGCCCTTTCACCCCTGCCAAAGCAATGGCCCGCCTAAAAGGAGCAAGTTCAGAAATACATCTCTAAATCAGGCTTCTGGTAAAACACTGTTAAAATATACATAGTGTTTTCAGGCTCATCCCCCCTATATACACAGATAGGAGCACAGCTGCCCAGCTACAAACGCGACTGTACTCCCTAGGAGCTAAACAGGCCATTCCCATCAGGATTCTCCACTTTCCCAGGCTGCTTTATTAGGGGATGCAACCCAGATTCCTCCCTTGGCTCTCCTGCTATTCTAGGCTGCTCCAGCCTGGCTGTTTTCTGCCTCTCAGCAGGGAGATTTTCAAAGACAGCATCTCACTCCAAAAAGGCAGTTTCTCTCAGTATCACAAACCCCAGCAGAACCAGACCACTTCTCGCCTCCACAGCACACACTGGGCACATCCGGGGCAGGATACAGAGTGTAAAAGCTCAGGACAGTTGGCTGCATCGCTGTCCCCTCCAAATCTCACTCAACAACCTCCTCACCTCTCTGGCCAGCAGGAACTCTGGGTGCAGCATCTTTGGCCGTGCAAGCTCCAGGATCCGTGGGGAGGCCTTATAGTTCAGTGCAGCTCGTGACACGGGCCACTCGGGGGACTGGCGAGGTCTGGAAGCAGAGAGTCATGGCACCACCACTCACGGATATTCCCCCACACTGGTTAAACCAGGCTGCAGCTGGGATGTTTAAGCCCCATGTTTGCTGCAGTAGAAGGCAGCTTTGTCTTGTGGCCATTTCCAGCGTAGAACCCACTCATCCCATGAGAGAGTCCAGAGGTCCTAATCCCAGCATAGTCCCTGCTTTGCATTTTGCCCTCTGTTGTACCCATCCTCTGTTCCTCTATTTATTACTTTGAAGCTGCACTGATGCTACAAGACCCGAGGGCCTACCTATAGTACCCTACAGGCTTTCTGGCCTCTCACCTTTGCTGCAGGTAAGCAGCCTGGTATTTTTTAGGTTCAGACAACTTCAGGAGCCGATCAGAAGGGAAGCCAAAATCCACTAGCGGGGGACGCTCCCAGATCGTTGATTCCCGCCCACAGCTGTACAAGAAGAGGGATCAATGAGGAAGAGCACAGAAGAGTTAGTAAAAGGCAACTGACAGAGAACATGATCCTGGCAGATGGTATCCTAAGTCTGGTTAAACATCCATGCCTGCTGCCTGTACAAAAGTTGGCACCGATGCACATGGAAAAGCTGTGAACAAATGGGCATTTTACTCTTGAGATTTCCTGACTTTAAAGGTAAATGCTGTTTGCATATGAAGAGTCCTCTTTTAAGCACCCTCAGCGCATTGCTTTCAAAGTCTAGGCCTTCCCCTGGACCATTTCAAGAAGCCACTCTACAACACAAACCTGGTAGCATCTCTGTTGTTCAGCTCTGCAAGGTGCCGATTTAGAAACCTCTTTGTTGCAGTGGCTTAATAGCATCTTATGCTCTTGCAGCTCCTTTCATCTTGGGATCTCCCCAGGCTTGCCTAGTGCATGCTCATCCAGCTTTCCATCAGCCACAGCTGTTGGCAGATGCCTGTCATCACCAGGGAAGAGGTGAGCAGAGGTGAGCAGAAAGGCAGGAAGGGCTGTCAGACGGACACCGTTAGTCAGAGGCAGAAGCTCTCAGGTGGATGAGAGCCCCTAAACTGATGACAGTGGCAGAGGAGAGAAAACTACAGACATGCACGTCTTGACATCCCTCCAGGTAGAGGGATGCCAGGACTGCAACACAGTTTCATCTCCATTCTCACTGCTAGGACTTCTTATAGGCTAGCAACCACCATCCTGTCTCCAAAAGAGCTTCACCCCCTCCAACAGAGCTACAGATGAGTTGCTTCAAGTAATGCAGCATCACCCAGCCCCGCTGAAGTTTACATTTTTTACATCATTTTTCACTCCTATTCCCAAGCACGGACTGCTTTGACTGGTTGTTCACCATGCAGTGACAGCAGAGGTTTAACTCAAGGCAAGAGACCTGGATTCCCTCCAGCCAGCAGGATGCTGCAAGATTTCTCTGTTCATAGCACTTCCTAACCTTTATCCTCAAGATTTAGGCCAGGCTCCAAGAGGATGCAGGGGTTCACTAATTGTGTCCAGGTGCCTGGCTGGGCTGCATTAGAGTGTTCCCAATACAGACAGGGACCACTCTAGGGACAGACAGTCCCTCTATACGCACAGGTATGACACATACATGTTTCCATCAAGGCATGCATGCATGCTCATGATATCTCTGCTTCCAAGCCCAAGCAGAGCTGTTGGGTTGGTTTTTTTTTGTAACAGCAGAGGAACATGCTCCCATGTTCTTGGAGACTGAGATCAAGACTGGTTCCTACGGCAGCTGATCCGAACCCTAATCAGACCAGCAACCACCACGTGTTGCAGAAGCCCTTCCCACAGCCAGGAAGCGGGTATGAGGAAATAAAAGGGCACCAAAACTTAGCACCCCCAAGTTCCTCCTCATTTTGGAAGTCAAGCACTCAGGGTGACTATGCTCCCATAGCACTTTCTTCCCTGCTACAGATGGCCCTTGTTCCAAGCATCAGTACAGCCTGGTGGGTCTCAGTGGCATGGAGCCACCTGTGGGGCAGCAGTGGCAGGAGAGGAGATGGCACCTCTCCTTCCCCTGGGAGCCAGCACATGCCTGATTAGAGAGCACCATCTGAGCTGCCTCCTTCCCCAGGATGTGCTACCATATCACTGACCTGCACTGGTGCTTGCCAAAATCTTGCTTGGGCTTGGCCAGTGCCAGTGTTCTTGGGGATGGTCGAGCTGTCACAGCACCTCGTGAGAGGGTCCAGATCGTCTCTTGGTTTCCCCACACAAGCCTAGCAAGAACAGCAAGGGTATGAAATTTTAGAAACTTGCACAAGTGTGAAATGTGCTTGCCGGGGCTATCCTTCCCTGCCTAGGATGGGACACACACACAGTCCCTATGGCTCCCCACAGCTGTAAAGTGCCACTGCCATCCCCTGAGCACTCACCTTCTCTGGCACTTAATTTCCTAACACTGTCCAGGTGGTTGCTGTCAACTCAAAAAGAAAAGAGCCTTCAAGTGATGAGTCTCATTTTACAGTTCCCAGTGGATGTGCAGAAAGGGTCGTTTCATTACATCTCTGAAACCCCTGGGGGAGTTTCATGATTGCATTTTTCTTGCCTCACCATTACTACCTAACTATACCACAGGTATGACAGTAAAAATAATAATAATGTTACGGTCAGGGTGTGCCATGGAAAGTGGGTGAGGTTTTGCAGCACGTTAGTGGTTACTCTCCTGTGCACAGGGCAAATTTGGAGTTGCTTATCCCCCACTGAGAGAGAGGCCATGGTGGGAGAGGGTACCAGGGTAGTCAGGACAGGGCACAGCAGGGTGATGGGTTTGTAGAGCCTTTTTCAAGAACAGTGACACCCATCCAGACAGTGGACAAGAGACGTTATCAAGAGACTGTTGCCCTGGCTTGTCAAGCCATAGATTGACTGCATAATGCAGACAGCAACTCTGTTCCTAAAGCTTGACTGTCCTCCAGGATACAGCAGCCTGCAGCTCCAACGAGGTCCGGTCCCCTTGCACCACAGCACCATCCTACCCTGCAACATCTCGGTGGGGTAGCTCAGATAGGGCAGCAAAGGCAAGACTCGGGTCAAGCCCAGGTTTTGGATTGAAAACAAGAAAAAGCAAATTGAAGAGAGCCCCTCACACACTGAACATCTCAATCAGGTTTTTTGGAGCCACTTCTGCTCTTGAGAGGAAAGCAGTAGCAAGACAAAGGCAAAAGGTCTGCCCCATCAGTCCCCAGCCCTCAAGCCAGGGCTGTCTGGGCGCCTCCTTACCTGGGATTGTTTGCACAAGCTGCTTTCTTGGGTTCTGCAAGTTCTTGTATCCTGCCAAAATTGCAGAAAAGGACAAACATGCCATTAAACATACAGTTAAACCAACAAAGCATAAAGAAGCTACTGCTGTACTCAAAGCCATATAACACACTCTCGAACTCTCATGCCTTTGCCTCCATCCCTTGCGAGAGTGCGTTTAAGGGATATCTCCCTCTCCAAGTAACTTTCCATCTGATGGACTCACCAGCCCCTGGATTTTTGTGCTATCTCTCAGATTGCAGAGACAAGAATTTGCAATTCTGCCGTCACTGCAGGGTCACTTTGGGACATGGCAGAGAGAGGGGGAAGGTACTTTTCTGGTTAATAACATGCCATGCAACCCCAGCAGGTAGGAGATGGATGATCTCCCAGCCTACAGGAGCCCAAATGAACAGAAACTCCTGTTATCAACACTCTTGTAGTCTACTAAAAGGCACATGGAGACAGCACTGTTCCCACATGCCTTTAGGAGCAGAGGTGAAGACTTTTTTTTATTTATAATTTTATTTCAGTCCATTTAGCACTGTTTAGACATCCGTTTAGAAGTCTTAGATGCTATAGAGACACAGGAATATACATGGTCTGTGACCTAGGAGCAGCACTGAAAATGTTTTTACTGAATATTCATCACAGTAAAACCTTTCAGGAAGACCAGATATCGCTGTCTGCTCCTGCTGATCAAGTGTCCCAGGCCTGAAACCCCGTGGCTGGGAAGCGCTTGTGCTTTGTGAGCCTCAGTACAAAGAGAAGGACAAGACAATGCCAGTGCCACAAGTGCGTTGCAGAACTCCCTGGTGACACGGACCAAGCCCATACCCACCCACTGGGGCCACAGGTGCCTGCCCCCAGCCAGCTGGGGAACAACCACACGATGCAGGCAGCTGTGGAAGTGCCCCACCACGGAAAAAGCACAGAAGGTGAAAGCCTGGGGCATTACTTCCCTGCTTAGTATCACCCGGCAATAAGGCAGCATAGCCCTAGAGAGGAGCAGGGACACCAATAGAGAGAGGTTTGCTGACAGAAAACAGTCCGTGCTTTGGGAACACACCTGTGGTTTCTCTGATGGGGTCAATACCTCTAGTGAGACGCCAAGCCCCAGCAAACGCTTGCCAGAGAGCTCAGCACCACAGAGACCCTTGCAATGGCAGGCTGCTGTCAGAGCATCCTCAACGCGTGCTCCCTGCGAGACTCCTGCTGATTTATCTCCCCATCATGCCTAACCGCTGGTCACAACACTGCAAACACGGCTCCCACTGAGATCCCACAGAAGAAACTGCCTGTGGGACTTTGGCACCCTGCCACCAATTCAAGACGGGACACGCTTTGGAAGGCAGCTGTCATTTCAGGAGCCAAAAACCAGTTTCAGCTGTTCATTCCCAAACAGCTCCCCAGAGGCTTTTCCTTGCAAAAGTGCAAATGGGTGAAGGATAACCATGTGGAGGTGTCCCCCCCTAGCCTAGCTGCATCGCAGAGCTGGCACTATCTCTGCAGGCAGGCTCATCATTGCTTTTCCTCCACCGCTGGCACAGATCCACCACATAGCCACAGTCAAACCTAGCACAAAGTGCACATCGCCCTAGTGCCCCACAGCGCTGGCTCGGACACTGCTGTGCAAAGCTTGTGTCATGACCCAGCCAAGGGACAAGTCACACATACGTTCAAATCAGGTCCCTCAACTCACTTGACAATTGTTAAGTATTACTTTTTTTTCCAATTACAAAAAAAGATTCCTTTCTACTTTTTCATCATGACAAAAGCTCTGGACAGACAGGCATCCCCACAGGACGCACCTGCAGCAGCTCTGCAACTTGAAGGAGTTAAGCCACCTCGTTGACAAGGGGACAGCCCTGGGGGAGCCTTTGCCATTTGGTCCCACACATGCTGCCCAGCAGGGAAAACGAGGCCTTGCTGCAGCCAGAGACAGAAACACCTCCCCTCCACTGCCTGAGTTCATGCAGACTCATTGCTTAAGGGGTATCAACTCCCTCTGAGATCAATTCCTTGTAAAGCAAAGGGCCACAGCTTCCGTTTTGAAGGGGCGGGACGGGCAGACATTGTTTGTCATGAGAAGCAGGGGGAAGGGCAAAACCAGGCATCATTTCTTCTGTGTGTTTATCACAGTGTCATCTGATATATTGACTCACTGCTCTGCGTAAATCCCCAACCGAGCCCTCCCCAAGAGACCTGGGGCACAGCCTGGACACTCAGCCAGGAGGCCGGGGCTGGGAGGGTTTCTTACCTGTTGCGTGAGCGTGCAGACAAGTAACAAGAAACTGCAAAGGCAAGAGGTGAATTTAAAAGCTTGGTAACACCTGCACCCCAGGCTGCCTGCTCTTCAGTATGAAATAATCGCAAGGCAGATGAAGTTTGTGCATCTCCTTAGGATACAATTGCTTGGCAGGTGTGTTTATTTTTTTTCGCCCGGTACCTTCCCGGTGGAGCTGCACAGCAATGCACTTGCACAGGAAGTGCTCCTCTCCCGTGGCTGTTGCCCACCGGGGGTGCTGGCAGCCCCCAAGGCTGCAGGACAGAGCACCCCCAGCACCAGGTCCCCTCACCAGCACC
>NW_009220494.1:0-11683 GCF_000690835.1 Fulmarus glacialis | reverse complement strand
ATATTTATATAAAAATAAATATTTATTAAATTTATTGACTTAAAATAATCTCCCTCCCTCTCCCTTCAGGAAAATCCATTTTCTTCTTATTTTGACATCTGACCCTAATCTTAGACCTGATGAATACAGTTTGCCATGTACCCTACCTTCTGCTCTTTTAGATGCTGTTCCATTTTCAGTTGTTCCTCTTTGTTCTTCTGTATATGTTGCTGTAAATTCTTGATCTCAGCTTGCTTGTTATCCATTTCAGCTAGAAGATTTTTCAGCTCCTTCTCCATTTTTTCTTTCTTTCGAGCCTCTCGTGATGCCTCATTCTGATGCAGCTGGATTTCTTGCTGAAGCTATAATAATAGAGAAGACAAAAGTTTAAGTTCTGCTGCCATTTATTCAGGAAAACAAGGCCTCTCACCTCTCCTTCTACTATGCTTGATTTTGAAAACAGCTTCTATACTACTGTACCCACTACTACATGGAATATGCCAGATCTTCTCAGAAGTAAATATGTTCTCTAGTGGCTGAACAAAAAATCCTGCATGAGGGAACCTATTTATTGATGACAAGAATTTGTTAAGCACCAGTCAGTTCACCCACACAGAAAGGTCTGATAGAGTTCAGACATAAAAGCATTCCTTTGGAGATGCAGTGGCACAAATGTATTTTCAGTTGTAAGTTACGTGTAAAGTGGTACTTTCTGAATGCAGCATTAAAATTAATTTGGGCTTGATGTTCTATTGCAAGGATTTTTTTTTTACTTTGATTTTTCTATCTCACCAGCAGAAACACTTATTACACTTATAATAAAGGAAAGAGAGAGATGTCAGACCAGTGTTCTTTTTCACAACTGCTCTCAATCTTTCTGCTCTCAAAGTTCCTCTGCGTGAACTTTGAAAGAGGAGCTTTCTCTCATATTTAATAGACTGTCTTGTGACTTCTGCTCTCTCCCTCCCCAAAAATGTGGTGGAGCAGAATGAGCAGAGAGGAGACACAGGTGGGTGATCCACATGGAAATATTCAGCCAGGGACCAGCAATTGAAAGATGTTCTTCGCTTAAGGATTTCTCTCCCTCTGAGCCCACAGATGAAAAGTTGCCAGAACTGACTGGGTCTTCAACAGGATCTTCAAAAAGATGTTGTCATTTAAGCAGTCTGAAGTGGAGAACAATTTCATACTGGGAGAATGGGAGGTGGTTACAAACACTGTAGCAATCCCATAAATTTGAGGGCTGATGAAGTGAGTATCAAAAGATTCAGGCTGGCAAGATTCAATGAGTTTTGACGGGAGTTTCAATCCTCTCTTTTTTCTCGCATGTCCACAATGTTGTCAGAAAAGCAAAGATTTATATTCTCTTGTAATACATTCCCAACCATCTGCTTTAGAAACAGAAGAGAGTTCTGTGCATGAAACATAGGCTGATCATTACTTTCCTATTTGTGATTAATAAAAAACTGTAAGCTAAATGCTGCATCCATCTCTTCTCTGTTCCTTATTTAAGTGTTCTTTTCTGCTTTTCCTTACTCCTGTTGTCTTGCTCCAGCCCCTATTTATATTCTGCTTTAAATTCTTTTATTCCTCATTATTATGCTTTTATATTTTGATGTATCAGAATTCCGTATCCCATCTTTCATCCTTTTCTACTTTCTCTCCATTCAGTGGGTATCCTATTGATCCTCAGTTTTCTGCTGCTATACACATTTAAAGGAAGCTATACACATTGATCAGAAAAGAACTGTCTACTCAGATGGTCAGAAAAACAGGGAACCTAACTCAAAGAGGAGTCAAAAAAAGTAAAGCTGAGATGGAATATGACTGCTCTCTACAGACTGGTGAGGTAAAAAATTTAAGCTGAAAAACAGTAGGCAGGAATCAGCATGAAGAAGAAAGTAGGAGGTCTCTAACCATTAGAAAAGTGAGGTTCTGGAAAAGCTTCCCGTAAGCGGTAGGGGAGAAAATAGACTAATCAGCTTTTAAGTCAGAATTTGATACATTCTTAAAAATGATAGTATGGCATCATATGACAACCACTGCCAACAGCAAGGGACCTAGGATCTCCATTCCAGGTCTATGTTCTAAGTGGTTCTTTGAAGGCATAAGGATTTACAATGCAGAAAAAGAAACACATCTCCGGTATGAAAGATAACTATGATTCAGGCAAAGAAACCTTGGCCTCATTCAGGGTATTGGGAAGCTATGGAAGCAGCTGGTACATGACAGTACACTTTGCAAAGGACATAGCCTAGAAGTAGAGAAAAATATAAAAATCATTCACAACAGACTCCTTTCTAAGCACACCTGAAAATGTTTGAGATGTGAAAGAACAGGTAGTAGCAGACTAGTCAACACAGATCAATTGCAAGAGTGGAGGATGGTTCAGGGCAAAGCCTAAAATCACCACCTGGTGATCCGTACAGACCTGCATAACGGATTGATCTGCCTCGTTTTTTGCCCTCTCTGTATCCTGCTGCTGCTCTGTGGCTTGAGTTAGACTTTGACGTAACTTCACAACCTCTGACAAGAGTTGGTCTCGCTCCTTTGTTATCTCTTCTTTAAGTTTTAGCAAATCCCGGATACTGGAAGCAAGGAAATAATAGTCAAGCAGTGTCACAGGTCCTTTCTGTTCTTCCTCCCATCCAGAGCAAGATCTTTTGTGAGAAACAGGAGTTTAAAAGTAATTTTTTTTTCATTTAAAACTCCTCTTGGATTAAGGCTCTGCTGGTCAATTGAATTATATGCTCTACCTACTGTGATCGTAGTCACCGTCAACATAGGCAGCTTTAAAACCTAACCTAGTCCAATAAATCACTCTTTCTTGCTATATCACATCCCCCTGGGTCTGAAGAAACCTTCAGTTTCCCAAAAAGGTAACAGGGAACAAAATTCCTTCTTCTCCACCCATTGCAAAATTACTCGGGGACCAAAAATATTACATTGTTGTAACCAGTCTCTCTGCAGCTTACCTGACTGGGCACCTAACTGGGTTATGTCTTACAGTCATCTAATGTAAGAATAAAACAGACTCCCTGTTTGGATGCATTTACGATCTGAAAGAAAGTCCAAGCAGTGTGGGTTCAAGCTCAACCTTAAAAACCAGCCTTATAGTTCTAAAAGACCTGCAAACAAGTCCTGCAAAAGAGTTGTCTAGTCCCATGTTCTTGTTACTGGACAGAGTATTTAAGCATGGAACTGGAGGGCAATACACAGGGAAATTTAAGAAGAAATTGTAAGTAGGCAGGTCTCAGCAGCCTGGGTAGCAGCTGGAAACTGCAGGAGTGAGGTCTTGGCAAAGCAATGACTCCTGGCTCTTCCAAGAAAATGCAAAAAGCAGCCACAGAGAGCTGCCTTTAGGGAGAGTTCTACTAGAGGAAGGCTTAATGACCAAGCTTTTAGATCCAAGAAAACCTGTTACACAGGTCCAGAACATTTCAGGGCTAAATGGTGAAGGAGTGGATTTCTCATGCATCCAGGTGGCTTATGTACTGGCACATTCCTTGGAGGAGAAATGTTTGAGCACACTAAAGGCTTTGCTCACAGACAGAAGTCTTGTTTATGCAGCCTGGATACACAGTGCATTGGGAGACAAGCATGCCCCATACATACCCTGAATGCATAATATAAATGAATACCTTACACAGTGTGAAAATTTCAAGCCAGAACCAGCTGGGCCAACCATCAGCAATCTCAATAAAAAGTGCACAGGTCATAAGGTCAATATACTTAATCTCATCTTTGAGTTTACACTTAATCTAACAGCATAAGCACAGTCTGAGGACCTGATACTACAAACGCTAGCTTTTGGAGGGCTTTTGAGCAGCTCCTGAGGATCATTATTATTTGCAGAGTGTAGCAACTAGAAGCTCCACCTGAGACTAGGTCCCTCTGTGCTAGTGGCTGCATAAGCGTTCAGTAAAAAAAACCCATAGTCTCAAAAATGTATAAATATAAAATACAAACAAGAATACAGACAGTGATAATGCCTTATAACAAAGCTGGGAGCAGAAGAAAAATCAAGACTCCTGCTTCCTTGACTTATCTGCTTGACCCTGCTGCCATCATACTTAAAAACATTGACAGGATCCTATTCTCAAAGACAAGAGTATGTTGCAATGCTAGTCAGATAAAACAATATGACAGGTACTGAGAAAGTGCATAATATTGATTTTTATTTGATCTCTCAGCTTAATCCAATGCTGAATGAACTCACTCAGAGCCTGATTCTGTACTTGCTCACTGCATAAACATATAAACCAATAAATGTGCACTCATGAGAAAAGTAAAAGGCAGAAGAGACCTCTCTGTTTTCCAGTGTCTTTTTAGTGTCTAAATGGCTAAACAAGGTGTAGAATGATAGAAAATCAGATCAGACTTTCCCCCTCCCTGGGGAAAACTTACTTGTACTCCTGTCCCAGGGATAGCGTTGATCCTTGCTCCACTAAGTTAGTTAGGCGCGCAATTTCCTCTTGCAGTGAATTAATCGTTTCCTTCGCTTTCTGTTCCTTTTCATAGGCTGCATCCACCATTTTCCAGGCCTTTTCAATCTCCTAGGCACAAAATGGAAAACAATTACATAAATTAAATTGGGTTGAAAATGAACAACAAATTAAAAATTAATTGCCTTGCATTTTGGTTAATTAAGAAAATAGATTTTCATGACTTTTCATGCTAAGATTCACAACAGTTTTCTTCACCCGTTGTCTTTTCTTTTGGACGAGGGCATAGCAAACATTTTGAGCCATTCAGGCAATTTACACCACAAAAGCTGTAATACATTTTCTTTAACACATAGACCCGAACACTATCAAATCTTACTCTATGAGGTTTTGATCATGTGAGTCCCACTAATATCTAAAAATTTACTGAAAATTCAGTGCCCACAAAAGTACTATCTACTTAAATAGCTCACTTACGTCTGTAAAATCTTATTAGCTGTTATGATAATGAACATCCAATTTGATTTGGATGAGAAGATGATGTTACTCTGGGCTTTTCTCCCTCTTTGTTCATTTTCATCTCTGAGGACCTAGTGTATTTTGATTTTAACTACATATTCAGACAAGCCACAATTCTCATGCCAAATTTCTGCACATGGAATTACTTCAATGACAGACTTGTGTGCCTCTCACAAACCCAGGGTTTGTTATCCACAAACAGGATAGGGGAGGAGGGTTCACTTGATTTTTTAACTTCCTCTGCATGTCTCTCCCTTGAATCAGATCCTTAAGAATCACACAGCAGGCTTATTCCTTGCTAGGTTCAAACCAAGCTCCTACCAGTTCTGGAATCCTGTGCAAAAAAAATGCATAGATTCAGAAACACTGGACTGGAAGAAAAGTTCCCGAAGACTCAGTAAATAATGAAGACACTACTTTTGACACTAGCAATCCCTGAGCTGCAAATCACAGCATGATGTCCTCTCTCTCATACTCTTTTCTCAGCTGGCTCCTGGTGGAGTTCTGGACTTGATGGACTTGTACATATTTAGACTCCAAGTGTGACTGTGCAACTCTGCATTAGTTCTACGGTCTCCCCAAGCAAAGCCAGACAGAAGCATCAATACATCAAGCCATAATATCCCTGTCAACTCCTACTTGCATCATATGAAAATGGGACAGGGAAAAAAAATTTTAAAACACTCCACAATGAAAAGTGTCAAATAGTTTAACTTATATCAAATTGTTTACAGAAGTTCTTTACTGAAATTAACATATCTGGTTCTAAAAAAAACCTATTTAACACTAAACTCAAAATGATGGCACCTATACTATGGTATATTGTTCATATATTTATTGAACTCTTTTAAATCAAATAAATGTAGTACTTAGCTGTTTACTACCTAAATTAAAAATTCAAGCTATTGAACTAGCAGAAGTAACAGGCTACCAGAATTTGCTGAAAAGCTAACACAAAATATAACATCTGCAGCCTCTTCAAAATGGAGGGGGAATACAATTTCATTTTATTTATTCAACTAGTTCAGCATATCCAAATTTGAGAAACCATCTGGAGCTTAAAGACCGGGAGTGTTTGCTCTTCTTTTTTTTTCCCAGTCTATTAATAAAGAGTTAAACGGTGGGCTTTACTTGTTCAGAAATTCTGAAGGAGATTACAGTCAATTAAAGTCACTACCTACAAACAGTATTTTTGTTAATTAATAAATTACTTTGTTCAAAATTTAGTTTGAAAAATGTGCTTTTCACTTATGTATCAAGCATATTTAAACAGTTTTAAATATTAAAGTTGTTACATTTTATACATTTTGAGTTCTAAATTCCATTCAAATGCAGAAATGATCACACATAAAGAATTAAGTATCATCTAGTAAATAATAATTTTTCCATTCATTATTATCTTACATAAAAATGTTCAATTATGAAATTTAAATAAATGCATGCTAGGCTGAAATAATGGTATGAAGACATAGTGTATCATCTTGACTGGCAGAAAAGCAAAAAATACAGCTGTAAATAAACATGTTTCAGATTTGCCAACCAATAAGAGGCAACCAACCTTTCTCTAGAAAAATGCAAATGGAAAATAAGATTAAAGCTGATTACTTAAATCAAAGCTTCCTACTGGCTGATTAGACTGTGATTAAAATTGGTGAATTAAATCACTATGTTTGGAGTTTTGGGGGATAAAATCAATATGCCCTCTGAGAGGTCTTACTGGCTTCAGTGAGTATTTTTTTCTGGTAAGTATTCGCAAAAGTGATCCCCTGAAGTCAATGAGGACATTCAGATAAGCAGTGATTTCAGGTCACCCTAAGCTATGCTTTAAGAACTTTATCTTGCTTTCAATGTGTAAAAACAATTTTATTGAATTTGTATTGATAAAACAAATTTTCATCAATATGGTTAGCAGGCACAGATGACGGCCCCCTTTAATAAGCAAGATCTAAATGAGAATTTGCTACAGACTTCAGCATCAGCAAAACTGGGCTTCATTGTAGTTGATTCTTGGTTGTGTCTTTTACCTTGAATAGCAGATCTACAGATTGCTTCCTTTAAATTCAAAAGTAAAGAGGAAGAAATTTTTGATGGTGGAAGCCTTCGTTGAAAAAATATTCACATTATTACTCAGTGGAGAGGGGAACTGAAATAATGCAGAGTATGTCAGCATCACTGGGTGATTGCAGTACGTGGTTAGGTAGGTAATATGCATTGCAGTCTGTTGTATAATTAAAGATGGAAGTACACTGGATGTTTGCAGTTAGAATAATTCAAAAATTTTTTGAGAAGTACTGGAAGTCTGGAAATTGTGAAGCAGAATTCATAAAAGTGTGACAGCTTTACTTTATTTTCATTAAATACTCCAAAATATCACATCAGTTTCACTGCTCAGAAGCTGAGAATTACTGAAACACTTTCTTAGTATATTGGATTGATACCCCTGGAAATCGAAAGCTTGGTAATTCCAAGCAGGGCAGTACAAGCTCCTATAAATTCCCCACCTAAAGTTCTTCCAGTACAGCCTTGTGGATCAGTATCCCTATCAATTAAAAAGAGAATTGTATTCCCTTGGTGTTCAGCTTGGCACTTTGCTCCTTTGATATGACCATAAACAGCAGACTATTATGTCCGGTTTATTAAAACTACAAAACAGAGCACTGAACAACTATCAGAGAGCTAACAGCTATTGATTATTATTGAAATGGGTCCTACCAGCCACTGATCTGTGTAGTTAACCCCTGCCCCTAAACAAATCCTACTGATTACATCGAGGCTTCACATGAAGAAAAATTTTCCTTTTGCAATTTTTATTTGTATATGAAACAATGACCTAGAAGAGGAAAGCTGTACACCTGTTACCCTGATGACCCATCAAGTCACCAAGATTTAGGGCCTTAATTTGAAGCAACTATACCATTTTTACAGGAACAGCCCCACCAGGATTCTCCTATCTTTTGTAAATAATGAAACAGTGGAACAGATTGTTTGTTTAATTTAGCGCTGAAGAATATAATCTATTTTAGCACTTGAACTTTCCTCAACGCTTGCCTTGGGTACTTGCGAAACACATTTTTTGAATGTTAGTAAAATTGTAGTGAAATCCTACAGCTGTAATGGAACTTCCCTTCAGAAAGGAGAATAACATGAAATATGAAGGGTATACCAAACAAAACCCCAAAACATGACGTAAACATTTTAAACAATATCCAAATAATTCCTGAACATTTAAGGGAAAGACTAATTCTCATAACCAAAATGAAAAAGTATAAGTGCTGTTTACTTGGCCCAGCACAACACTAGAATTGAAATGTCGCATGTTGTGTACTGCACGTCATTTCTAATAGGATCATATTGTCAAGCAGCTTTTTCACTACAAAATCTCTTAGCTGGTTCAATAGCAGGTGGAATTGTGAAGCCATACATTGCCTGAGCTTCAAATTAGCTGCTGAAATTGGGAAGGCTCTTATTTTTCCTACTCTTCCGCTCCTCATTTTATGACATTACTAAGACAATGTCTCCTCAGCTTGGGAACATCTTGAAGGATTGCCTCTCCTGCTGTTCACACTCAGATTATTGCCATGTAATAGCAGAAAGAAAATTATAAGGATCATTGTGGTTCCTGACACCCACCTACCAGGTTTTGATTAGCAGCAGTGAAAATCAACAAGATTTTCTACGCAGTTTTCCTCCTCCTTGAGGATGCTTTGAGCAGTACCATGGGCTTGCAAGCTGCAGCCATAGGATGACAGCACTGCTATTTATATTTACTCTGAGTGTATTTTCTTCCTAATTCGAAGGACAAGAAACTTCATTTCAAAGAACTTCTATTTCTGTAGTGCTCATAGATCGCTCTGGATTGTTACACTGAATTTATTTTACTGGAACAAAACATTTTATTGTAAGGCATGGAGGTTTCTCAACTAAATGCTAAATTAAAGCCTGTCTAGGTTCCACAGCCTAAGCTTTTAAACCATCAGAAGGAAAAACATTCAAAATACAGTCTTCTGATCATTTGGCAGCTTTAGGTTTCTGGTAGTCAAACTTCACTGTAAGGCTAAAAACATCGACTGTTTTTAACAAGTCAAGCACTTTGATTTGACAGAGTTCAAATCAATAATAACAAAGAACACATCAGAGTAAATTGGTAAAATCACATTGAAATGCTATATAGGATTCCTTTTCAAAAACACTGTGAAACATTTATTTATATGAGTTGATGACACTTCCCTGGTGTAAAACCTGTATTTCAGCAAGTAAGTAGAATTTTTGTGCTCTGGCAATAGTTAACATCCAAGCAGCACTTCAAAAATATTAATGAATCCAGTCTCAAAAACTGAATATTAAGTTGGAAATGTGCTATTTTACAGAGGGAAAGCTTAAACAAAAACCATTAGTGAGTACTTGAAAGCTGATGGAGTTGGTTTAGTGCAAATAAACACAGAATTTGACTGGGACTAGTAAAAATATCAGGCTAAAGAAACAAAGCGATTCATAGCAAAGCACAGGTTAAAGAACTGGAGATGCCAGCTCTATAGTTAGTCCTCCGGCTAGTTCTCTACATAAAATAAAGTGTTCTTGTAGATGCTTTTCTTATTACCATGTCTTTCATTAACAATTTGCAGATCATATTTAATTCAATTCACAACTTTACCGTCTTCATTGATGATATAGTTCCCTGATCATCTTTAGAGAGCTTTGTGAGCGCAGCTACTTTAGATGAATTCACCACAAGCTCAGCATTCAGCTCCCTGCATTTCTCCATGAGACGCTTTTCATTTTCATGAGACTTCTTCATAACAGCATGGAGCTTCTCATATTCTATTTGGAATTTTTCCAGAGTTTTATCTCCCTTAAGTAGATTGATGACTTCTTGGAAGTCTTTTTCCAGTGATTCAAATGCACTTTCATCTAGATAGGGTTTGCCAGACTTTTCCTGAATGAAATGAGATAGATAATCAACAAACAGGAGGAATTCAACATCTCACTTATGACCACAGAATATAAAAAAGCAATATGCTGAGTGTGTAACAGCTACTAAGAAATCATGACAAAATTTTCTGAAATAACAGTTCTCTTGCTATCATATGATATATACATTGCAGTCTATTTTTCAAACAGATCTTCCCCAATTTTACTGAAATAACTTGTGCTTTAACAGTCATAGTTCCTGTAATTAAGCACCACAACTACTTTAAAGATAAGTCTATAAAATGTCATCATTGTGATAGTGCTTAAATAATACATCAACTATTCAGGAAGCCCAGTATTTTAGCCTCAATTCTTCCCAGTTCTCTACACTCTAAAGTCTGATTAGTTTATGCTTTCTAGGCAGATAGTGCCAGCAAATCACTTGCAGATAAGCGTGTCTGAAAGCTCCAGTAATGCCAATGCAAGCCAATCCTTCTTCTGCAGGAAATGCTACTGTTAAACCTTTCACAGGGGACATTTTTGACCTAGCTCAGTTCTGACGCCAGATTTTGCCAGCTCAGTTGCTGGACACCAAATTCCACCAATATTTTTCAAAACAGCTTAAAATAAGCCTGCATTACAGCCTTCAGCAGAACACCAAGTGGAGGCCCTATGGCCACTTCTCGGGAGTCAGCTTCATCTGCTAAGCCACATGATAAATCAGCCCACTGGATGCTTCTTGCTGTCACAGATACATTGCTTCCATTACTCAAGCTTGCTCAAAACTGACTGGAACGTCTCTACACTGCAATCTGAAGTCTAGGTATATCCTTATAATCGCATCTCAGAGGTGGGCTCACTTTGATAGGAAAACAGCTCTCCTGTTAGCGCGGGCCATGGATGTATGGCAACCTCCTCTCATAGAGGAGAGGCAATGAGATGCACAGCTACCACAGCCTTAAAAATATGCCCTCATCTCTGCCCCCCAAACTGACGGATTGCTATTTCAAAAATGGTTCAGGCCCCTGCTCACCATTTGAACGCAAACAGTTTAAAGGTGAGAATTTTCAAAATTCTAAAAAAAATATTCTGAGAGCAAAATGACACGTTTCATTTGTTTGTTTGTTTGTTTGGGGCGGAATACATAAGTTCACGCTACCTGGAAAACCTGAAATCAAAATGGTAAAAACAGACCCTTACGGCTTGAAAGAAAGGTCAGGCCGCGCGACGCACTGAGGCAGAGGCACTGGCTCCAAAGTCCCCCTCCTTGCCAAGGCTCTGATTTGAGGGGGTTTTCCTGTGTCAGAAACTTCAATGGGAAAACAGCAAAGGCAATTTTGGGTATTAAAACCCACGCTCCTGTTGGGGTGGAAGGGCTGTCTGCGCGGCACGGCCTAAGTTTGGTGCGTAACCCTGTCAAACCGGCTCCAGCGCTCACAGCCACAGATCTGGGTTTCTTCTTATTTCACCCTCCTCTCCAACGCAAAACCTTCATTTTGATCTCGTTTATGTTTGTGATCATAAATAGAGTTAAAAGAAGAGCAGTAACGGCATACGGGGGGGGGAGGGGAATCACACCCACGATCTTAAAAGTAGCAGGTGTTCCTAAAATTTAAGTGTTATTACTGCCTATGTACAAGTAGCCTAATTGCTCCCACTTTCAACACAGGATCTAACTGAGCTCTGCTCACGAAAGTAACTCAAAACATAAATATGGTATACAGATATAGATGATATGTAGATGTCATTGGTCTTATTCTGAGGTACAGTGTTCATCCTGCCCAAAAAACAGGCGGGGAACGCCGGGTGGGGGGGGCTCACCTCAGCCATGC
>NW_009220493.1:462-1055 GCF_000690835.1 Fulmarus glacialis | reverse complement strand
GGGGGGGGCAGACGAGACCAAGACCTCCATCTGTCATTTGTCTTCTAGTCTTGTAAGCAAAGCGAGACTGAAAAGCTGGAAGAAACTGGAATGTGATAAAACATGGGGAAACAAATATGTTGGTAAATTTTCCATTGTTTTTTTGTTTGTTTGTTTGTTTTATGTTTGCTGTTGTTTTTTTTTCAGTAGGCCCTGTGGAATTTATAATAAAAATATAAAAAATAATACTTGACTCATTAGCATACAACAGCTAGTAATGCTTATGATTTTTAAAAATGGCCCAGCCAATCAATACAAAATTGGTATAAAACTTTGGCAGCGACATCGGTTGTCATCTCCCACATTGGCCCTTAGTGGAATAGCACCTTTCTCAGAATATGGACTGTTGCAGGCAAAGGTCTGTTAATTATTCTGCGGATAATCGTATCAAGACCTGTGCTGAACAAGCTCTTGCCCATGGGATTAACAGCAGCATGTGTTCACATAATAAAGGGTGTTTGTTTATCATGAAACGTGCCTAAAATATTTTTACTCTGTTTTTTCACTCTAATGTGTATGGTAGTATCTGACAGATAACAGAATGGATTTGGTTC
>NW_009220493.1:0-420 GCF_000690835.1 Fulmarus glacialis | reverse complement strand
TTTAAAACTGTGCTTTAAACAGCACAGGAACGCTAGAAAATCCACATGGCATTTAAGAAATTATCAGCCTAATGTTGAAAAAAATAGATACTATTTACATTAAAAGAAAAACGCTTTAGCAGAGGATTTGGTCCCCTGCTCTCCTCCAGCTGTGACATCCCTGGGTGCGGGTCTCTCCTCCGGCGCAGGTGAGCTGGGGCAGCGGCCCGGTGCCGCGATGTTGGTCCTTTTTCCGCCGCCGCGCAGGGTCGGGCGCCGCTCCGCTCAAGCGCCTTCGTCCGCCTTCGCTGACCCGGCTGCACCGCGCTGGCTCCGCAGAAACGTCAGCTCGCTCTGCCCAGTGCGTGTGCTGTGCTCCTGACGTCAGGATGCGATGGCCGTGACCGAGCGGCCGCCCGCCTTACGCCTTGAGTTCGCCTA
>NW_009220492.1:0-19457 GCF_000690835.1 Fulmarus glacialis | reverse complement strand
TGATTCTATTTAGACAGCTTGTGCATGGCTTTACAGCCTGAGAAAAAAACATATCTTTGCATGTATGTATTAATATGAAAGCCAGAAAATATTTAAACTGTTTTCATTATACTGCCATATAGGAATTTAGAAAGGTAATTAGAAATCATATTAGCATTTGTTAGACACAGAATTATGAGACTATCACCATAGATTGTGCTTTTAACAGCCTAAAAAGAGCAACAGGAAGACAGGAACAGCATGCCTGCACCACTACTAAAATTCTGATTTAAGTGAATAATATTCAATGTGCTTTAAATATAAAAATCTCCAATCGCTTGCTATTTTTTCCCTCTTTGATGCAGTTAATATAACGTTGACTGTCAACATTCAGTGAAAAACTATAAGATTTACTCAGGAGTTCATTATTTCCAGTCTTGTGTGTCAGATACTATTTGAAGTCATCTTTAATTTTCTTAAAAGAGTAACAGCAGTAATCCTGCATCGTCTTGTTATGTTATGGATCAGTGTTCTAGCACCTAGCAGGATATATCAATCAAACTGTTTTTCATCTTCTTGAAGTTAGCTGAGAATGAATGCACAGCGCTACCCTGGCCCTCCCTCCTTATCAGTTTCTGCTTCCAAATGCCACTCCTCCAGGGATTTTGAATGTGTATATGGAAAACCTGTCAATCTTAAATCCCCTAGACAGAAACACAAATCCTAGCAAAATGTTGACTTAGGATCACAAAAAAATGAACAATTAATGGAATGAAAATAACCTCAGAAAAAGAGAAATCATATTTCATTGTAGTTGAAGTATTACCATTTCAAAAGAAGTTAAATTGTACTTGTCATGATCATATTTTTAGGTTGCTTAGTTATATACCTAGTCTTAGACATGATTGTTGATAGAAGGTTGTACACATATATGTATATACATATATCTGTAGATACATCATATGGTTACATTAAAAATATTTCGCCAAGACTTTTCTGATGTAGTACATTTCCAATCCATAGCAAGTATAACGCACAAGTACACTACAGACTAAGTTCACATCAATTAGCTGAAAATATCACCAATACAGTTGCAATTTCAGATTTAGCAATTATTGCTTTTTTGGTAGAAGTAGAACAAGCAGCCTTTTTAGGATGTTATTTTCAGGCCAAAATGTATGGGAGGTTTCATTGCCTACTCAAATACAGACAATAATACCAAGCAAAATGGAAATTATAATTCCATAAGTTAACCTTTGTTTCCACCATAGTATCTACAAAGTCAAGACCAGTAAAGTTGTTCCAGACAGCTTGGTGAAGCATTAGGTGCTTCACCCTGTAACTGAATTGCATCCTGTTTGTTTCAAGAACTTTTCTAGCTATTTTATGGAGAGGATCAACAAGAATCTGATGGGACTGACCCTTTCTGTAACAAAACACTGAAATAATCTTCCACGGGCTTAAGTGCTCACTGAGTTTGAGAGTTATGAGATGAACTTAGATGACATACAGGACCTCATTGCAGGCCACTTCTAGCACAGTTAGTATCTCCCAGTGGGATAATAAGATTCCAGCTTGCCTTAAATGATCTGTTCAATAAACTATCACTTAGTGTCCAAAAAAACAATTCAGCCACTCTCAAATTCTAAAATTTATTTCCTGACAAAACAAAATGTACTCTGGTGGATGAGAGAGACTTCTGGTCAAACAACTCTGATTCCATTTAAAGTCTTCTGAAACTATTTAACCTTGTTTCTAGTCTGAGTGCAGCCTAACAGCTACACTAGTTCCTGGGGCTGATGGGGAACTCCTATCAGTGCAGAAAGCTTTTTCAAAGGTGGCTTTGTTTAGCTCTGCCAGCAGCCTTTCTGGCCATTGCACTGACCATGATGTTTTTCTGACTCACCTGTGGACCTAGGCTGGGGCAGATGGGGTTGCACTTGTGTTTCTCAGAGAAATCCCAGAGGATGACATAAGGCAATTGCTCATCAGCCCCGAGGGCTCTCTCTCATGCAGGATTCCACAAGATTTCATCCTGTCATCTTTCCTTTCAACATGTATATGAGGCCACTGAGGAGATAATGAAATAATTTGGGCTGTGGTGTCATCGGCATGCAGATGATACACATCCTGTCAGACCAGGATGGTGCAGTCATTTTGCACTTCCAGTACCTGGCTGAAATAGGGGTATAATGGCAGCTTAATCCCAGGGAGGTAGCTGCTATGTTGGACAAGTAAAGGGAAGCATTCAGAAGATATTATCTACCCTTATTCAGTTCCACCTCTTGTGAAAGAGGCTTACAGTCTCAAATTTCTCCGGGTTCCTAAGTTTGGTTCTGGGTTTTCAGATTGGATCAGTGGTAATAAGTACTGTTTGTCACTTGTGTTTCAGTCAGTGGCAATAATTTCTACTGGCATGAAGCCTGCCACACCAGTCCAGGTCTTCTTCCAGAACAAGTTACTGCAGTACAGTGACCCTGGACAATGGCTACAAATGACTGACAGGTGTTTAATAAGTGCTGATAGCAATTCATAGTACTTCAGCCATGTAGCTGCTGCTGAGCAAATAAATAACAGAATATAAGATACTGCCTATCTGATTTAGAATGATATCCAGTGGAACATTTTAATGGTTTTGTATGTTGTGATCACAGCTGGGCATGGTATTTCTCTGCCTTTCAGCAGAGATGATCCTGACTGCACTGAAATCAGTCACCTGAGATCTTGCACTCTCAGCCACTGGATGTGAAAGTTCATTCACCTGTTAAAACATTGTTGATCCTAGATCTAAATTCATTCTGTTTGTCCAAGGAAGGTCAGGTTTGTTGATCTTCAGGCATGGTGAAAGGAAGTGATGATGATATGTAATTAATCCTCTGGAGTATGAATCTGTCTGGATTAAAATACTGTATATAACACCATAGTTTAATCCGAAAATAACTAGTCCATTTTACAGAGACATTTTAGAAAATAAAAACAACTTTTCTTACCTGAGTTTAGCTGTATCTAAACAGCTTTTTTTAAAGTTTGCTGAGCTAAAGTCCACTGTACATTATTCACTGTAAAAATTTATGCTAGTTTTATAGTTCAGTGTGATAGTATAAACTTAACATAAAATTTGGCATGACCTCAAATCTTATTGAACAGAGAGAGACTATTAGTATTAATTTAATGCCGACAGTTTCTACTGTTTTGGAAGCACTAACTATTATAGTTAAAGTCATATTGCACTACATAATATTAAAATGGTTAGCATCCGTTTCTCTGTAATTACATGGTTTCATCTGGCAGTCTAGGATATTTTCTCAATCTAAAAGGCAGCTGGAAGTGCTTGTTGTTACTTTGCTGGCTTTTACAAAAGTCAAAGTAGTCTGAATCAGATGAACTAAACTGTGTTTGCTACTACACTTAGCTATAGTATAGCTGATTCAAAATGCAAAGATTAATTTTATATATTAAAATATTTGTATACATGGCATGTTAAAGTAATATTTAGAGGAAGATAATGAAAAATTACTAGAAAGACATGACTGTTCTATAATCTGACATTTTTTTCCTCGAGAATGAAGAAAAAAAATTTTTTTCAGAGAAGCCAGTAATTATATAATGTGAATGTTTCTTCTTTCTAGTGAAAGTGAAGTGAGTGAAAGTGAATTACACCTGTTGTAAAATAAATGACATGTAGGGGTTTACTAAAATTTTTTATACAAATTTAAATTCTTGTCAAACATAAAATATTCCATAATTCAGACCTGTAATTTAAGCTCTGATCTTCAAGTGAATATCTATGGAGCAATAGTGAGCCTCCTGAAATCATATTCCAACATTTGTACTTGTGCAAAGGTCAGCTTTACATACATTTCTAATCTTTCTGTTCTTTGTTTCTTGAATGATACAAATTAAGATATTAAAAATACCTCAGAAGCAAGATCCATTACCAAATAGATATTGGTTGAGCTGCAATCAAAAATCAAAATAGAGATCTTTTTTTTAATGTTTTATTGTTTGCAAATGATTTTTAAAATGCCACAGTCAGTCAAATGGTTTTTTTCCACTTTTTTCCATTTTTGTCTTTTAATATCTTTTTTTCTGTGAAAGGTAGGGGGGGGTTGTGGGTTTGATTTTGTTTTGGGGGATTTTTGTTTCGTTTTGGGTTGGTTTTGTTGGTTTTTTTAACAGTTCCTTTCCATTAGAAAATATCCTCTAATATGTACTTAGGTGGTTTCCAAGAAGGCATTTAATTATAATTAATACCTCAACTTCAAGTAATCTGTACGCTTACACACACACACATTAGCCACACTAGTCTATACATCCACATACAGCGCTCAAGGGAGTACAGGATGATAGAAGTTCGCAATTTTCCAACTACTTATCTGCAGAATGCAATGTGTTAAAGTTGGAAAAACATTTCCTTTTATGAGCTATCACAGCTGCTGCTGCTTTTCCCAACCAACATTAAAAATTCTGAGGTTACTCCATTACAAAATTTGACATGACAATACAGACTGCATCCCTGACTGTACGTTGCATAAAAGTTACTTGGGATATAAATCCCAAAGCTTTTACTTTGATTTACCAAGAATGCCCACATTCTTTTGTTTATTGTAGCCTGAGGAACAGGCTTTTCGACTTTAAAATCTTTTGAACTTGCCTCCCCCTGGAAAGGAAAAAAAGAAAAAATCACTAGCCTGGGATTTACTTTGGGGTTGTTCCAAAACTATTACAAATTATTGTCCCAAATATCAAAGGCTTTTGATATTAAACTATTAGGATTATTCTCTGAACTCCAATAACACTGACATAACTGCATTTTTTGGGAAAGTAATGAAAAGTCTTTAATGAAAACTAAGTTAATAAAATTTGGAAAAAAAAACCCAAACCATAAAATATTCTGGTAAAGTAAGAAGGGATCCTAAAAATCTTTTCATTTTTCATACGAAATTATTGTGGCAATTTTGTTTTGCACTGTTGTTAAGATAACAATTAAAACAAAGATAGACATATTGACTTTCTACATACCCTGCTGATAAAGAAGCATCCACAATATTTCCATATAGGACAAGTTACATGTATGCACTTTGCTCACCTCAATTCTAAAAAGAAGCATTCTAAGACATAACAAATTAAATTTATCCTGCTGCAAATAGATTGTAGAAGGACCTTGACAAATAAACTCACGTTAGCATTTACACTAACTTCATGTAAACAAATCAAGAATAGTTAAACCGTATTTGAGAAAGCACAATCAGGACGTGGTGTCAACTGTACATGGTTACAAGACAACAGCTTTTTCAGCCTAGCAGCCCTTGGCCCCTCCTTGCCTCTTGGGAAGGGTGTGCATCCACTACATTAATAAAACCAGGTTTCAAGATAACTTCTCAAGCCAACGCCACCTTCTCCAAAGAAACCATGACCAGGATATGTACAAAGACAACCGTTTGCAAGGGTAACAACAAGCAATGTTCTATACATTCTTGACGCTGCCTTTGGTAATATTGTGAATTTCATTCTAACTTTTTCAGGAGTGCACATGTAGTTTCTACCACACAGCTGACATTTATGGTAATATCTAATCACTGTGTGAAGGTGGTATCAAAATGGAAGTAATCTCAGAGAAGACTTTAAAAAAAAAAAAAAAACACCACAAAAATGAAGGAAAGGTCAATAAATTCTCAAACTGAGAATCATCAATATATTATGTTAAATATTAATGGTCTTCAAGGTCAATGTTTTCCCTGTCCCTTATGATAATAATATGAACTATACAAAACTAAATGTGTGAAATGGGCATAAACCCATAACACATTGAAGCACATCAATAAAAAAAAAAAGGACATTGTAATTGTTTTAAATGGCTTCTGTTTCTTACATTGCTTATTCACTGCTCTCTGAGTGCCTGTTAAAATCAGGGAGCAGGTCATTCAGCAGAAAAAGCAATTATAAAATGCAAATGACTGAGCACTTATTGTCAAGATTGGCTAGATAAAAAAGGTCTGCTTCGTAACATGTTTCCAAGCAGATGACATAATTAGATGTTTGTATTATAAACAATAGGAAAGAATACAAGTGTTTAGCATTTTTTAGAAAGGCTGCAGTTAAAAAATAGGTGAGCATTGTGACATAAATTCTATTAAAAAGTAACAATTAAATTTCCCTCTGAGAAATTAGAAGGCACCATCTCGTGGTTACTCTACAGGAATGCAGTCAGGACAGCTTCCGACCTGCCAACTCCTCTTACCCCTTCCTGATGTGTCAACTGGAATGTCAAAATTCTGCCATAGACAAGGACAATACTTTGTCATTACCAATACATCCTCTAAAAAAAATCAGTGAGACTATGTACTAGGTAGGACTAGAGGAGTTATTTAGCTCAAAATACACCCCAAGTTATCACATTACTCAAATGTGTGTTTGAGGTAGACAGCAAATTCAGAATTATTGGCAATTGTAGGAAAAACACACTTAATTTCTAATAAGTTTAAGATCAAATACTACCATAATCTAAAGTCTCTGCAGCTCAGTAAAGCTGCATGAATTTTTGAGCCGACTAAGATCAGAAATTTCTATTCCTGTTATCCTTACATTATCAAAACCAAAACATGGTTCGTGCATTTTGCAGAAGGTGTTTGAAATTTTTGTTAACAATTTATTTTGGGCAATAGTCAACCAGTTAAGCTTGAGCCATCTTCAAAGACATAGTTAGTCTCATATACAGGTCACAGTTCAGCATTCAGAATTTCTTGTTCAATAGAATCTGCAGTTGTAAGTAAAACACTGTTTTGTGTGTAACACACATGTATGTTCACAGCTACTGATGTCTACTTTGGGTCCAGTCCTGCTAACTGCTCATTCATGGTACCTTGTTAGATAAACTATCCAGACTGATCTTTCTCAACTCAATTGTGTAGCTAAGTGGTGAATTATTTACCATGGAAAGTTCAATTGTTTTGTCTTCCTTAGGAAATATACGTAAAATATAGATCAGTATCTATTTAGGTATTGTTTTTATTGCTTTTATAATCAGTTATAAATAAATATTTCAGAGAGGCTAATTTAACTGATGTTTAGGTTATGATTTCATCATATAACTCCAGAAACTTTGCTGGTGTTATTGTTTCAGTGCACTCTAAGATTTAATCTAGTGTTTTGTATTACAGGAAGTCAATGACCAGATCTCCCCTACTGAAACAAACAGTTAAGGTATGCTGACATGTGTCCTATTTCACATTTTTTGAAGTACTTAACAGTTCAAAATTAATAAAATGTACATCTGCTATTTTTTCACAAGCAAACCTAGTTCTGACCTGCTAATGGCTCAATGAATTTTGAATGGCTATAAATGGTAGTAGAATTGGATCTGTATATTGTTCTTTTCATATCCATAAGATCTGGATCTTCTAGAAAATACTTAGTAAATTAGGACACTCATTTTTTAAACAAACTAGCCATAGTAAGTGTCAGTGACTGACAGTCTAACCGTGATAACATCCAGACTTATCTTTGTTTTTGAAAGGTATCAATAAAAGAGGAATTTCTCTGTGTCTAGAAAGTGTTGTGCTGGCATGCATTCATGTGTTTCGCAGAAAGACTACAGCTAGTGCCACATGTTTCCTTTGGATTTTTGAGCACATCAGGAGCATGGATGTTCTGAATCACTTTGGTTATAAGATACAACAGTTTTTTAGCAAATAACACAATTTCGTCTACTGCTTTTTTGAGCTCAATTCCTTTCAAGATTTCACTCCTCTAACTAGGTTCACACCAGCCAATGTCTCTGTTAACATGTGCACTCCAGGAGGGGGTTAACATTGAAAATGCTAAAAAAACATATCTAGATTATACACTTTAAATCTGCATTGCCTCCCCACTGGAAGTGCAACTGTATATATTGTATGCAAAAAGCAAAAAGCAAAAAGCAAACACACGTGTTAATATGCCCATTTATATTTCAGGATACTCCATGTATTCAGCAGCTGAAGTTATCTGATTTCTTTTGTTTCCTTGGTTGTTAATAAAACCTTTGATCTTCCCTGTCTCCAAACATTGATAAGCATTATACAAATGCCAGAATGATAATCTGATTTTAAAGGGATGAAACTATAAAAGTTACCAAATATAGGTGCCTCCTCTCTCCCTGTGGGATAGCCAGGGCAGCCTTACTTGCATGCTTTACTCATCCCAGCAGAGGAGATGTAGAGACTGGAGACAGATGACAGTACTGCTTATCTCCCCTTTGGTTGCTGCTACTCCCTCTCCTAGGCAAAGGGGATCTGCCACATTTGGAGAGGATGGAAGAAGACATTCACTGAAGGTCTGTGGGTGCTGGGAGAAGAGTGGGTGAGGGGATGCTGGGGTAGGCCATGTGTAGGGATGCTGGCATCATTTTCCTGTTAATTTCATTCCATAAGTAAAGTTCTATTGAAATTTTACTGGTCTTCTGACATCAGGGTATGTGGGTGTTGCGGGGAGGGGAGGGGAGGGAAGGGAAGAGATTGGCGGCAAGGAGGAAAGAGAGGAGAGAGACCTGACTCTTTCAACTGCTTCAGATTCAATACTATCTTTCTAAAGTGTCTCAATACTTCACGATATGATGAGACCTTTCTGGTACAAGTACTCTTAAAAGGTCAGATATCTCCAGTCATTGCTATCTCTATCCATCATTAGCAAACAAAAATACAAAAGCAGCAAATAAAAAAAACCCAAACAACCAAAACCACAAAACCATAGAGCTTAGAGAAACAAATCCTTAATTAAAGAGTTTCTGTTTGCTTCCTCACACAGCTTCCAACATGCTGTTATTGTCACGTAAGATATGCATTCACACCCTGCAAAATACTGAACTCGTGTTACAAGATTGTTATCAAAACAGTCCTATTTTTCTAAGTGACTGCTTGTTAAAAATCCAGAAAAGCTAAACCAAATTATACTGATGTCCACATGAAATCCATATCCACCTTAGGAATGGATAAAAATTATTGAGACTTACATGGGTTACTTAAGTAACTGATGTCTTTTTCCTCACAAATTCATTTCAGAAACATAACATTCCAATAGCATGTTAACAGAAAGCAATCAGCCTGTTGTATCATAAAGAAAAGGATCTAAATGGTCCTTTAACGATTTAATAAAATGTATCCATGTTCAAACTGTGTTTAGGACCTTGTCACCTCACACTGCCTTTGTGTGTATTAGAAAAAAAGTCCTTTAACAATATATTTATAACAGGACACTTGCATACCAAAAGGTTGCCTCAAAAGAAGTGAAAACAAATTGTAAATTTTCTGAGTAATAATTCAAGTTACAAAAATTCACCAGTAGCATCTGGAAAAATACCAATATAAATATAGCTGTTGGATTTACTACTGATTAAATTTCTAAATAGAAATACAGAAATTGCCATAGGTCACAAGCACAAAAGGAGAAAAAGAAAAAAAAAGAAAAAGACCTGGTAAAATCCAACATTTTCTCTCAATCTTTAAAATTCAGAATTTGTCATAGCAATAAAACATATAGTTTGAGTTTACGTTTAAACATGGGCACATATATATAGAATTATTCTTTTATTATGCAAAAATGATAATTCCAACTAAGAATTTCAGAAGCTATTACTAGTGTTGGCACAATTACAGTATTGTGGTTGTGTAAATTGCAAGTACAGAAAAAATTAACACTAGAATTTTCAAAACTGAGTCTGTTGAAATTATAGGACTTCATATCAGTAGTAAACCCACAAAAAAAAATCATGTTGATGTAATCTTTTCCAGATGCTACCAGGACAACTTTGCAAGTATAAACTTCTGTAAAGAACATTTCTATAGAGACATTTTTCAATTTTGACTTTGAGCTATGGACAGTTTGTCTTTTGAAAATCAGAATTATCTGTAGAAGATTAATTTGTTTCCCATTACAGTTTCGGATTTCTTCTTCATCCATAAAATTAACTGCAGTGAACTTCCAGGAGTAAAAAGCTGTCTTTTTTCAGGCTTGAATAAGAGGAGAAATAGTCACTTGTCCTGAAATCTGGCTACAATTAAACACATTGAAGAAAAATTAAAAGCTGTAAATGTAAAACTTTAGGTACTTTGCTGTGATCCTTTGTTATACAAGTACTATATAATAAACAATCAGTATGCATCACCTACTTTTCACTACCAAATGCTTAAAGTAATATTTAAATAGACCATAAATATAAAATAAAATAGGAAAAGACAATATTTACCTTTTCCAACTGGGCATTTTTTTTTGATTTGTACAAAAACTCCCCCACTGCCACAAAGACAGAAAGCACCAATCCTGCTGCCAGCACGATGAAGATTCCTCCAATATTTTGAACTCCCAAAGCACTGGCCTCTTTACTTTCCTCCTCTGGGCAGCCATTGCCTCTCCACCATTTCTCTTTCATCATGTGGAGCTTGCCCTCCTCTTGCAGCTGAAGAATTGCTATAGTGATCTTGTCTCTGTATGGAGAACCTAAAGAGACCACAGAGAACATATATTGCATGGGGTATATTTTAAGGAAAATTAGTTATTCCTGATAAGAATAAAATGTAATATAATGTCACAGGAAAAACTATATCCTCTACAACCATAAGATTTCTCGAAAAGCCATTTACATCTCACCACACACTGGTCACATAAATACAAACCCACACACACATACGCGTTTAAATATATATGCACAAAACTTGATCCAGCTGGTGTTGCCTGTAAGCCAGGCAACTTGATACAACAAGTCCTACCACATTTAGTCCCATAGTCTCAAACATCTTCATGCCCAACTATTATATCCAGCCAAATAGTATTCATCTTTGAATTTCCATCAGGCTTTTAATCATGCTGCAGTAGAATTAGTCTAATATACATAAACCTACAGGCTGTTGCTTCATAGCTTGTTACCCTAAAGCTAATCCAATGTCTGATGTATAATGAACATTTTATGCTATTACTTTATTAAAAGAAGAAACAACAATTTATGCTTCAGGACCAAGCCACAAAAGTCTCCATTTGATAGATTGTCAGGCACTTGAGATACCTTCCAAGCATGCACTTACTTAGTAGTAGTATATATAGGTAGCAATGCATTCAGAAAGACAAGGTTTAGTGTGTTTGGATAACAGGGATGTTAATTTTCATATTTCAATGTATTTCTTTCTCATAATTCAGTATTTTAAAATGATGTGATAATTTTGCAGCTTTTGAACATTTAATATTTCAAGGGGCAGTTCAAATGGTAGTGTCACATCTTTGTATGTCCTCTGCTCTCTTTTTCTTTATATAGTGTATAAGGACTTTTCAATGAGTATCTTAAAATTTACATTAATTAGTTAATAATGCCAATGGAGAAAACTTTTCTTTTCTGAATGTTAGAGAGTAAATCAAATCAGTTAGAAGTGCTATGTTAAGATTTGTGTAATGTTTAAGGAGAGAACAAAGCCATCATTTTTCTTCTCCTCCTTCAATAAGAGGAACAAAAGACTCTTCATTAAAGTGGTTAAGGAATCCCAGGAAAAAAAAGGAGTAGATGAAAAGGCATGGCATCCCCTCTTTCATGTGATATGAATGGAATTCTACAAAGAATCCCTCCTCTTTTTCTTTCTGTCATAATAATGCTACTTACTAGCTATAATTTTTACAGTGTTTCCTTTGGCTGAGTAATAAAATTCATTTTCATTAACTTGATACTTTTTTTAAAAAAATCCTCAGCATCCTTTAGCGAGATGATGTCCATTTGACTATTTCATGTACTGTGAAGGAGCTGAAAGAATGCATGGACAGGATATTTTACGCTATTTATACTCTTGGAAAACTTTTACATTATTTTACACTATTTATACTCTTGGATATATTTTTGGGAATTTCATTCAATTTATTCTTTTTTTCTTCAGTTTCTTCTTATATATCTAGAGTTTATCATGGGAATAAAGCTAATAACAAAGGTTTGCTGTGCCAGAGTGGAAGTGAAACATAGAAAGGACAATTAATTACAAAACACTCTGGGCTTTTACTTTATTCCAGAATAAAAGGTGGGAAAATCTGGCCTCAATTTTTTTAAGTTGCAAGAACTTGTGCTTTTATCATTTATGCTTAGAAAAGAATGATGTTCTGTTCTAGAAGCTAAACTGTGTTTAACAGGACTATACAAGAAGCAGAAAGAAAGGAAAACAAACTCTTTTCTACTGTCTTGTGCATGCAGGGGCTTAAGTCACACCATTTCAGACCATCTTGATTATGCTGAAACTCTGCAAAACCCTGTTCTTGATACATTTCTTCAGTCAGATGGAAGAAGGAAAGTGATTAGTCCACAAGAGCCTGGGGAAGTGTAAGTGCATATTATAAACCTTTGGGGGTATTTTCAGCATTACACTGCCTATAAATATTTAACAACAACAACTTAAATAACATTAGATTCTGAGAAATAATTTTGGACCCAGTTTAAGCCATCTTCTGATCTGACAGGCTGCTTTCTAATTAAACTGATTTGCATTTCATTTCCACACTTTCTGTTGGTCTAAATATAGGCAGTACCAACTATTCATCATGTATTATTTATATATTCCAGGATCCAGATTTGTACACATACAGGTCTAGTCTATTTGAAGTGCTTAAAAAATAAATTAATTGAAGAATTCATAGACAGAAACCATAAAGCATGGGCTAATCCTATCTACAATTAGTTAAGTTTACGAGGATTGCATTAGAAGCATGCAGTTAATAGTGATTCAGCTCAATAATATTTGTATCACTTATTGTTGGTGATTTGCAAAATTTTGCACAAGTAGTTGTGGAGTGGACAGATTACAGGGCCTTTGGTGTTTCTACTGCAATATTTGTATTTGTGATACCTTATTATCTTGTCGTAAAAATGGTAAACTCACAAGTAAGGATCAATGTGGGATGACCAGCATTGCATACTGCTGCTGTTAAATTCAGCATTTAAAATTTTTTACCCGTTCAATGCTGTAGTTCTATTCTATTTCTGAATTACTTAAAATGTTGTAAATTCATTGATTTATATTTTGCAACAAATAATGAGTACACCTAATAATCTGATATTTGAAAAAAAGTAATTTTTAATGCTGTTTATACTGATTTAAGTAGTTATTAAGAGAACAAAAGAAGCATAGCAACAATATTATTTCCTAAGGTTTTATTTGCTCCTAGATTTTTTTCTGATACAAGCTGGATTGCAAGTCCCAGCAATGGAAAATCCACGCAGAAGCACCTGAAGCAGCTAAAAGTATCATGGTCTGATCTGTGGATGATAAAGTTAGCATACAAAAAGAAGAGAAAATAAATAGAGAATATGTACAAGGCATCCAGATTACAGTCTGGATGTTAAAACAGTTTTCCTTGCAGAAACGAAAAATTTCAGCAAGTAAATGTAAAAGATTTTTGACATTTACTGGTAATTTTCCCTATCACTTCTATCACATAACTGAAAGATGAATCAAGCCCTTCCATGAGGTGTTGCAAGGCCATGTCCTGTTTTTTACATCTTTTAAAATCAGAAGGATTTCATTTAAGAGAATTTACTGTTCAAGAGAAAAAAAATAAAATGAAAACAGAAACTTTAAGACTCCCAGACAATGTATATTAATGCATTTGCAAAATAAACACACTATGAATAAGAGTAAAGTAATAAAGCAGAAGCAAAAAAAAAAAAAAAAAAAAGAAAAAGAGAGAATAAAATTCTGCCGTGTGAAGAAATGTGAACTTCTCATCTCAACCTTTAAAAAAAAAGACAAGCAGTTGAAAAAAACCCTTACCAGTCTGTGCATGATGGGAAGACTGGGAGGGGACAGACACAGTGATGTTTAAAACTCCATCCCAAAATCGGGAAAGAGATGAGTATATAATCTTCCATTGAGTGCAGAGAAAGTGAGAAGTCCAGTGCAGAAATACCTGACTTTTTCTTCCCTCTCTTTTCCTGGTTCTTACTGCTTTCATTTCTGTATCAACTGATGAGCTAATCCCATGACAAACTGGGACTGGAGGGCCTACAGATCATAATCTATACATTATTTGCTGATCCCACTGTAGCTGCTGTTTGCAAGAATGAGAATTTCTGCCAGAAGAATTTTAAGACCTTCTGTTATAGATTATAGAGACCTTAGTGCCTTCCTATGATCAACAAACTCAATAAGGGATGCAATAATTTCTATTTGCAGTTACCTGCTTATGAATATTTAAAATAAAAATGAAAATTTGCATAAAATTCTATTGTCTGAAGCATCTCTACAAAACTAAGATAACAAAGTTTCAGAAATACTGCAGAAGTTATACATAGATAAGTTTTCTGCCCTGAAGTCTCAGTATATATTTATGCACATAATGATATGTTTAGTCATAAATTATGAACACATAAGCTTTATATATTGAGATTTTACTGCATACAGATTAGTATGTTGTCTGATCTTGAAAATGCTTCCTACTAGATTATAATTTAGTAAAATCTTCTGCCTGGTTACTTTTAGTCTGTTTCACTCATTCCATCAAATACAAATATTGGAGCATATTGGGACCTGTAGAACTGAATTTGGCCCTAAGTAAATATGAAGGAATAGCAGCATTCTGCTAACTCCTTCATTAAGAAAACTTTGAACCAGTAACTTTTTTGTTTCATCATTCCAAGTGTATTTTACCAAAAGAAATCACTACAAATTTTCTGGTATTTTGAAAGTTGGTGCCCACGTGACATAGTTACATGTTACTTTTGATTTGCAAGACAGAAGAATCCATTCTGAACACTCTTACACTACTGATAGTGTCTTTTATTGCTGTTACTTTTTTCTTTTGTTATAAAAAATTCCAAGACTATTCTACCTATCTTGCAACATTATTACTTGGTCTATGTACTAAGCAAAAAAGAAAGGCAGTTAGGAATATACTACCATATTTGGAATGTAGGTACAAAATTTAGATCATCAAGAACTTCCTCTACTACTGAAGTATTTATTGGAAGGAGAAAGCCACATGTAACATGAAAGATATTCTTTTAATATCTAGGTGTTGAAGCTGCATGTGAATAGTTCACATTGAACAAAGCAACCAGTTCAAGTTCTAGTTTTATCAGTTGAAAGGAAGAAGCACTGAACTCAACATGGGGATGTTTTGGGGTTTTTTTTGTTTTGAAGTGGTTTTTTTCATCATGGGCTCATTCCCATTGTGGTTACACCAGATTGATCTATCTATCCTAAAGCTAGCTTGGGTACATATACATAAGCTGCAGTCAGTCTCACTCCAGTGTAGGTATATCTGAAATTTCCATAAGAACGCTGGCTAACACCATTTATACTACTCGGGGTGGGTGGAATCATTTAAGTCTTGGCATATTGACATTTCTCTGTACTTTTCCCCATAGCTTAGCTTCATCAAGAATCACAGAATTTATGTTCTGACACCATGCATGCTTAGTTAAATCATATTTGAAAGTTTTGTTTGTCATATCGTTCTGTTATCTCTGTCCATCGGTTACTATGATGAAACTTTCCTTTTGTTTAAACAAGTCAAAATTTAGTCCAGGCCCTTGGAACAGACATTCCTTGCTAGGGGATAACTGGTGATACAGCACGTGGAGTTCAGTTTCCCTTAAGTGTCAAGCATACTGGTGTCATAGACATGACAGAAACAAGACAGAAAGGATTTCATTTACACATAATTGTGCAGTAGATGTTTAGACTATGAGGAACCATGGAAAAACTACTTCCTACACCTTCATGCATCACAGGGCCTGAAACACCTTCCAGGAATCTGTAGAATAGTCAGCACTCAGGAATAAAGACTTGACAGCCACAGTTATAACATGCCATATGAAAGGAATAGGCAGCTCAGAGACACCGAGTATAGCAGAAACACTTACTTTAGCTCTACAGAAATGTTTTTCTTTTAAAAGTCACAGCCAGCTCTGCTCCCTAACTCTGTTAACCCTTTCTAGTTGGGATGGGAGGGAAGCAATAGAGAGAACGGTCAACATAGCTTGGTTCGTTCTTCCTACCTGTGGATTTAAAATTCTCCAAGCAACACATGAAGAAAGAAGAGGGATTCTGTCAGTTCACATTCCCTGGTTCCAAAATCAGCTCATTTTTATGTAAGAAAAGATCACTGAGGACTCTGTCCAGGTCATGGAGTAATGCCGTTGCCTTGGCTGGGGATTTGATAGATTACAATTCTTTGGCAATCATAGGAAGCAAGCAACACCCCACAGTGAAGAGAAGAGCAATAAATCAAAAGAAAAGGCAACAGTTCCTGCAAACTTGGCATAAGAGCAGATCCTCCTTTATCCCAAATCTGGCTCTCAGTTTAACTCCAAGCAAATGAGCAAGGCTCACCATTTAAAAAAATAATAAGAAAAAATAACCACTGATGAAAAGATGTTCTCAATAGCAAAATTAGCCGCTTCTGTAAGAAGTAGCAGTTGGTCAGGTATTTTTAAGAGTATAGAACAAACCTGAGATCATTGCATTACACCAGGAGATGGATGTGGACTCTAACTTTGATAGCAGGCTTTCTTTGTGATGTAAAGTGAAACACTTTTTCCTGTTTCTTAGCTCTGTGCCTCACAGCAAATTTGTTGGGTTATATTTATGAAGTGATCAGACATTATAGCATTCTCACCTGTAAGGTACATATGAATAAATAGCAAAGCATCCCAGACATTCAGAGTTTAAATACACTTCCCAAATACACTGAAAACAACTGCTATATTAATAAACTTTGAGTGGACATAGATCTTTTCAATGTAGAAAGGTGTGAAAATCTTGGTTTTGCCAACCCAAGAGACAAGTAATATTTATGTATATTTCCTATTCATTTATGATTAATGCATTAAAATATGAGCTAGATGTAAATATTACTAAGAAGTATACTTCTTGCTCCTCTACCAGCTGTCCTACTTCCTTACGGACTTATAGCTCATGGACTTTTAGACTTCCGGGCATGAAGAAGCCTTTTTCAAAGTTCTTTAAATACTCCACATGTTGTGGACAATACTGGAAATAAATAATAAAGTGGCAAGTCTAATATAAGAAATACTTAGAACTTTAACTGTTGCATATACCTTAGATTTCCCATTCTTGTCTTTCTGATTAAATGCATAACTTGGAATTTTACTGTTGTTTTCCAAAGGATGTATCAGGATAAAATACTTATCAGGATGGGTTAACGTTTCTGATGAGACAAAATCAGTGTTTCCTGATTCTGATTGTTAACCCCAACACTTCATGCTACATTAAGATTATCATATTGTAATATTAGACATATTGTAAACACTAAATATTCATTAAATTACAGTTACTACAATGGAAAATCCTCAGTAGATGTTTACAGCAGTCTAAGCTACCCTATATCTAATTAAAACTGCAAATATTCAAAACAAAATCCAAAACAAAGCTCTTCACTATTCCTATGTATATATATATATTGACTTTTGAGCTACATGTATGGCTTGAAAAAGACAAGTTGCTGGTAAGAGACAGGAAACATTTTAAATCAGTCTTGTATGCCAAATGTAATCAAACCCTTTCACAAGCGGTGTGTTCTTTAATTGTGTTCACTTCTTCCCAGTCATAACAGTTCACAACTCATGTTAATTCCTGGTCATTTCTTTATAGAACCATCATTAAAAAGTTCATGTAGGTTTATAAAGCTAAAATGTAACCAACAGGGATCATGTAGCTGAGATTTATTTCATATTAAATTTCTCATAATTTTCCAGCTATAAGTATGTAAGATAATTGATATCAAAATTAGATGAATACGTGGGAGATTTTGGACTACAATAGCTATTCATGAATTCTTGTGTTCATAAGTACTTATGGTTTTAGGACAGGGAGCGGAACATCCTTGAATATACTAATATGTTACTAGCTTAAAACATATCTGTTCTCCACAGTGAGTAAATTACAAAAAAATGCATGTATAATGGTTGCCTATAATTAATAATTTAAATAAGATATTATTATAACAGGTGTAATAGTTAATATACACCATTTTTCTCTATTTCTTTTTGTAGTACCAAGATCACCTGAACAGAATGAAGAAGGTGGGTTTTTTTAGTATTCTATATACACAAATCATTATTACATTGTTGTATTAGATATGCATATTCTATTCTATTTTTTTCTTTTGTTTTCTTTTTTCTTTTTTTTAACACAGTTTAGTTTTCTTAGGCCCTCCTCAAACTATCATTGTAAACAGTTCTAAAGCACGGCTCTTAGATTAAATACTGAATTCAAACAAATGAAAGTTAGCAACTTTTTTATAGGCTCTTCATGCATTGTAACATCACAGACGGTTTGAAAAGATCATAATCATAATACACTATTATCTCTCTACACCTCTCGAACTGTGCAGCTGCAGAACAGGAGGATACTTTTGTTGAAACCTGTACTGAGAAAATCAGTGATACTATTTCTGCCACAGCTAAAAGTATTTCATATTTATACTGTGCTTTTTTTTTCAGTTCTCCTTGCAAACCTTGTATCCCTCACATATGAATCATTTGCAAATACAGCCTCCTTTGTGGGAAATATTTGTCTAATACTACCCAGCAATAAATAGCTGAATTAAGGAAATCTAATGAAATGTGCTACATGCAGTTCTACTGTATGTGAAAAAGGCAGGCATACAAGAAAGTTGAAAGACAAGTGTAAGGGCATAACAAAACTATCCAGACCTGAAAACCCAGATCATGCTTTTCCAGAACACCCCAACACCCTGCCAAGCTATAAGGGAAATTCTGAAAACAATGAATGTCAGTGTTTTGCCATTAGCTCTTTCATCACGGGTAAGGTATGAAGTGGTCTTGGGTACATGTAACTGCAATGCCATCTTAAATCTTGGCAATCTTCATTTAAGTTATATAAAAAAAAAGAAATCAGACCTTTGGAGCTGTCAGAATTCCTACAAAGTCTCACGTTACATTTATAGGTGATGATAAGAAGTTTCAGCTACTACTGTTCTATTAAGTGATGTTCCATATATTTCTAATCCCTCTGATAAATAAGAGAAGCTGACTCTTTGAGGTTTTCCGTGCAGATTTCTGTTTCCCAATTTGATTTACAAGGTTAAAGTGATTACAGAGGCAAGGCAGTCAGTTCTTGGTTGATCTTTGAGAAAAGGAGGCATCAGCTAACTGTGTGCATTATATAGACAGTAAGGATAAGAGTCCTCACCTATTCTAAGACTGCTTAAAAACATTGGCTTTCAGTGTTTCACTCACTGTGCTGTTTGTCTATAAAGCACCATGACAGATTCAAAGCCATGGTGCTAGTTTTTTCATTTACCCTAGCCAACTTAGAGAATTCTGCCCTCAACTGTGGGGCGAGATGAGATAGTGAGAATTCAGATTTATGAAGAGCTTTCAGAATTTTAAATTTATTTTCCATTACAAGGAAATCATTTGGGTGCAGAAAATGAAACTAAGTAGGCTCAAACCGAAAGACAACCAATAGAACCATAGAATCATAGAATCATTA
>NW_009220491.1:378-583 GCF_000690835.1 Fulmarus glacialis | reverse complement strand
TCTGCCATTAAAATATTCTTTGCGTTAATTTTTTTGCGTTAAAATGGGTTTTTTGCGGGTTTTTTTTTGCGTTAAAATGTTTTTTGCGTTAATTTTTTTGCGTTAAAATGTTTTTTTGCGTTAAAATTTTTCTGGTTTTTTTTTGCGTTAAAATATTTTTTTGCGTTAATTTTTTTGCGTTAAAACGCTCTTTTTTGCGTTCATT
>NW_009220491.1:0-224 GCF_000690835.1 Fulmarus glacialis | reverse complement strand
CCTGCAAAATTTTGTGCACCAAAACATTTTTTCGCGTCGAACCTCTCCTGCGTTAAAATTTTTCGCATTACATTTTTCTGCCTCAAGTTATTTCCCCCTAAAATATTTTTTTTTTTTTTTGCATTCAATTTTTTTTCGCGTTCAAAAAACTGCCTTTTTTTTTTACACTGCTCGGCTGCGATTTTATTTAAACACCCCCCCGTTTCCCGGCGGTGCGCGCCTTC
>NW_009220490.1:1755-2227 GCF_000690835.1 Fulmarus glacialis | reverse complement strand
GGTGCGTCCGCTTGGGCTGCGGGAGCCCCGGCCAGATCGTCCCCTGGCTGAGCTTAACTCCGTCTGGCTCAACACCCTCGTCTCAGGCAGACCCCACGTTCCCTTTGGAGGTGATGTGGGTGTTTAATATCCACGGCGAATCGCAAAAGGCCGTGAGTGGGGGGCTGCCAGCCCTGCTTACCTCCACGTTCTTCCCCGCCAGCTGGCAATGCTCAACCTGCTCTCTGGAGGCTGGCCAGAAAATCTGCAACACAGAAACCCCACCGATGCAGCCCCTGCTTTCCTTGGGCTGCCTGGGTCGGCTGGCTCCCACGGGCACCAGTGGGAACGGGCTCAGCCAAAAGCGGCTGCCAGGCTCAGGCGCACGGTGAGGACGCGGGGCTGCTCTGCAACGGGTCTGACACCCCCTTGGGTCCCCAGGGCCCGGCTGAGCTCGGCGGGCCGCCGGCCACATAGGCTCAGAGCGAACCCT
>NW_009220490.1:0-1703 GCF_000690835.1 Fulmarus glacialis | reverse complement strand
CGTGGGAACGCCAGGCTGCAGCGCCTTAATGGGCTTCCCTTTTGTTGGGCTTGAGCTGCGCACCCCGCCAGCAGGATGTCTTGGGATGACATTAGCGGACTCGCTGCTGGAGTTGTTTTAGCTCTTGCAGCAGCAGCAGCAGGGACTAGGGGTGACAGCAGGGGTCCCGGCACCGCCCCTCCACTTTTTGACAGCAGGGCTCCGGGCACTGCCCTTCCACCTCGCCCCGGGTCCACCCAGGTCTCCTCTCCTGGCCAAGCCGCCTTGTCCCTCCCCGGCGTCGACCTGTCCCTGCGGGGCTCAACACCGCCAGGGATGGGTTGACCCCACTGATTGAGACATCCTGGTGTGAATGTGTCCCCGGCGACTTTGCACCAGCCCGGCTGGGAGCACATTCACCTCCACGCCCCAGCAAGGGAACGAGGAGCGGCTCCCGGGGAGGAAGGGGCCAGCTCACACCCTCCTCCCAGCACTGACCTTCTCGGGCTCTCTGCTGGGATGGTCCAGGTGGAGCAGGAAGACGTGGTTTTTGGCTCCCACCATCAGCCAGGCCCTGTCTTCATCCACCAAGAGGGCTTGGAAATCCAGCCCGTCCCCTGAGGCCAGCAACAGGCGAGAGCTGTTGGATTTCAGCAGATCTGAGGAGCAGAAGGTGGGAGAAAGAGAAACCCATCCATGAGCAACACAACAAGCAGCCAGAGGCCCCGTGCTCCCCCTCTCTGGGACAGCTCTGGCTACCCACCCCTGCCCCAAGGGAATGCAACTTTCCTGCCACTGCCTTAGCAGAAAAACACCAAAAGCTCATCACGCAGCCTTCCTACCTGGAGGAAACACCCCTGCAAAGAGAAAAACTACCCTGACCTTGCCCTGGGCTGGGCTGGTTTGCAGGGCGCGGGGCAGGATAACGGTCCAGCCTGAGGAGCCCAGGCTGCTCAGCTTCCAGCTTGACTTTCAGAGGAGCTCTTGGAGCCCCAAAGCCTCTGCACCCCGAAACCACAGGGAGAGGGCTGAGAGCACAGGAGACTCGCTTGCCGTAACTCCCAGCACATTTTCCCTGAGCTTCAGATCGAGAGAGTTTATATAAAAAAGATTTTGGCTATTTGCTGGGGCAAAGCATCCAAGGAAAGGCTGTATGGAAACACAGCCGCCACAGCCCAGCCTGGACTTCTCTCCTCTGGCCACCCCTGAGCCCCTGGGTCTGAGAAGTGTCTGTTGGCTGCCGGGCTCTACCCCGGGCACCGGGGCGGGCAGGCGGGTGGGTGCACCGGGACAGAGAGACAGACGGATGGCCGGTCCCTGGCCCAGGGAGCTTGTAAGGGAAGTCCCCAGCTGTCTCCCGGGTGCTGCTCTGACCCTGCTTGCCCCCCGCCGCATCCTCAGACACAGCCTAAACCCAGCGTTAGACTGGCTCAGGAAAAGGGCTTTTGAGAGCACCCCTTTGGCACTGCTGGAGGGAAGAGCCACCTTGCTGAGGGGGAACGTGTGCCACGGACCCCCCATGGCCATGGCAGGGCAGCGGGAAAGGCCCTGCTGTCCAGGCTGTAGCTCCTCCTGTGCAGAAGCCCGGGGGCGGCTCGCACGGCCCCTCCGGCACAGTTGCAGGCGTGTGGGTGTGCGAGAGGGACAATAAGCTCTTGTATCTTGGTTAACCGCCCCTGAAACAACATCCCCGGGGCCCGCATCGGTCCGTGACCTGCAGCGCC
>NW_009220489.1:636-1036 GCF_000690835.1 Fulmarus glacialis | reverse complement strand
CTGCACCTCACCCCCTGCACCCCACCTGCCCAGACTCCCACCCAGACATTGCTTACGGCAACCCTGTACCCACTGCCACTGTGTGTGGGGGGGATTCAAGGTACAGGGTGTGCGGGTACAAGTTTCTGGGTGTGCGGGTTCAGGGTACGGGGTACATGGGGGGGGTGCACCCACCTGTGCTTGCTGGACACCCCGTACCCGCACCCCACCTCCCTCCTACCCCCACCCCATAGCTGGAGCTCACCTACCCACCCTGCTAACCTGGGGCTGCTGGGACTGGGAGGAGGTGTGGGCAGGGGGGCTGCGGGCAGGAGGGTGCCCTCACACACTGCGCCGTGGGCTTGGCTTTCCCCGGAGCTGCCGCCCCCCCCCCCATCTTGTCCTCGGGGAGGTCTGCCCC
>NW_009220489.1:0-220 GCF_000690835.1 Fulmarus glacialis | reverse complement strand
AGCCGGCAAAAGCGGTCTTTCCCACCACTGACAACGCTGTGGCAAACGCACACAGCGAAACAGCAGCCCTCAGTGTAATGAGAACGTGCCAGACGGGGGCGTCAGACGCCGGGCTGAGGGGAGCTAACCCAGCCACCCCGGGATGGGGCGAGGAGGTGCCACCTCAGACCCCTCTGGAGCTGCGGGATGGGCCCCTCCTTGCATGCCGTGCCGGGAAGAT
>NW_009220488.1:0-1397 GCF_000690835.1 Fulmarus glacialis | reverse complement strand
CGGCTCTGCCCAGCCCCTGCCCGCGGGTAGGGGCAGAGCTGGAGAGGGGTCATGGGGGAGCAGGGGGACCCCACAGGACACGGAGATGGTGTCTGAAAGGAGCGCGGAGGGATGGGGCCACAGCGCCCGTCGTGCTGGCATCCCGGTTTTTAGCCGGTGCGGTTATACAGAAAAGAGACTGGGCTTTGGAGAGACGGAGCTGAATGACTGGCCCCGCCTCTGGCATGTGGGTGCGGGTTGCTGGGGAGCAGGAATATGCGTAAGGCCTTGAAGGTAAGCACGGGGTAACTTCAGAGCTGGTGAGAGCACATGGTCCTGATAATGGAGTAATAGGAATAATAAATTGGGAGTGCATTGGTGGGTTGGGCTGGAAACACTGGCAAAGGAGACAACGGCAATATTTTAGCATCGAGCAGCCTTACGCAATCAGAGACACATTTGGCGGCAGCATAAGGAGGGAGAGGAGCGTGATGGTGGCGAACAGACCGAGCTATGCCATGCAGGCAGGGTACCAGCCCCTGCCCACACCCCGGGCTCGGGGACCAGTGGCCGCCTCCGAGGGCTGCGCCGGGACCCGCTCTCTGCAGAGGAGCCCCCTGGGATGTGCCCTTTGTCCCGCCGAGCCCGTGAGCTCCGGACCGTGGTTATTGAAGAGAAAGGCTGGCTGAAGGACAGACCTGTTGTTGGCAGGCAGCAGAGGTGTCCATCCACGGGCACGGACCTTTGGGGAGGACGCACATCCCCATCCGGGACAGGGGTACCTGGAGGAGTCCCTGCTGGAGAGTTGCTCATCACAGACCATGAAGCTCCTTTTTGCCAGCTGGGATGTCTCATGGACCAGCCAGTTGACTGCCAGATGGCCCCGGCGCTCCGTCTGAGGGTACAGCCAGCTGCGTGGCACAAACACACATTTGGAGGAAGGTAAACCAGAGATGGGCGAGGCGCGGGGCAGGGACGGGAGGCGTGCTGAGAGCAAACCCGGGGAGAAGGATGGAAGGACCTCGCTGCTGTCGCGGCAAGACCTGGCGCTCGGTGCCTTGCGCAGCAGGATGCAAGTTGCAGGAGATCTGGTAGGTCCTACGGTAAATGAACAAACAGATGTTTTACAAACAAACCTCCTTGAAAATATAAGAGGTCCTTCAGGAAACCTGGGCAGTAAATCCCTGTGACTCCCAGTCCGATGGGCAGGGAGGAAGCCCTGCCCGGCTGGCTCCCGGGCTCTGCCGGCTCTGCAGGATGCCTGCCTCCCTTCTGCTGCCCCTGCCCTCCTCCTCACAAGCTCCTCTGCCTGGCCAGACCCCTCTCCTGGGGCCATCTCCAGCGCCGGGCTGTGGGTCCCTGCACCATCTCACACGAGCTCTCTGCTCCCCCTGCATGGGCACGGCCACGAGGCTGGA
>NW_009220487.1:2057-4077 GCF_000690835.1 Fulmarus glacialis | reverse complement strand
CGGGGGGCTTGCGTCAAGCCTTGGCAATTGCAAGCTTCCATAGAGCGTCCTTTCCATTCTGAGGCACAGCTGCGTTTCTTCGAACTGCGCTGAAGCGAAGCCCCGAAGCTTCCATCGACAAACAGCAACATCTGCTTCGGTGCGGAGCAGTGGATCTCGCAGGCCAGCTACCCCGGCAAAGCCCTGGTGAGCTGCCGGTTGGCGGTCCCTGTCCCCATCTCCGCTGGGGGGGTCCCACCGTCCCCCAGGTCCCTCAGGCAGCTCCTGCGTGCAAAGGAGGCAGTTGTTGCTTTTAAAAGTGCAGGGGTGGATTTCAGAGGGTTTGTTCAGGACAGTCTGAACCATCTTCTGCATTTAAAGCAGTCCTAACAAGGTCTGGCTCTGGTCCGTTGGAAATGACCACGAGTGACTGCAGATGCTGTTAATGAACGAGCAGTTTCCACACACTGTGCAGTGCTGTGATCTTGCACACGCGTGGGAAGATAAAATTCAGCACTGAAAAAGCAGAGATGCAGAGACCATATCAGACTTCAACCCCCAGAGAGTCCGTATTTTTGAGACCAGAGGAGGCCTGTTTCAGAATTCAGGGAAGATTAACTTCCAGGTATGGACAGTCGTGAATGCACCTGCGTAAGGTGGGAGAGGGATCACAGATACTGGCTTGGTGCATAAACCAGGACTTCGGTATGCTTTCAAGGGCAGAGGAATGGGGCTGTGTATTGGGAGGAAAGGGTATTCAACGCAACTACTTCATTTTTTGGGAAGCTTCTTTTTCCTTTTACCTTTTTTTTTTTTTTTAAATGCAATCCAAGCACTACAATAATGGCCCAAACCTTTACAGTATGTGACAGCATGTACAGGATTTACGTTCTTAGAAATACAGTTTGTCAGAAACTCATGTGTGATATGATCCCATGTTCCTCTTAAAAATGATACCAAATTCAGGAAGATTTTTTGACAGTCTTAACCTAGAAAGGTTACCCCAACTATTGCCATCTTGTTACTTTATACCCGTTAACTCCAATTATTGAAGACTGTTAGGGACCTCACACAAAAAAACCAAAACAAGACCCTACAACAAGAAAAATAAACAGTCGCATGATTCTCAGTGAAAGATTAGGGAATCATGTTACTTCAGTGCTTAAAATATTGAACAGTTTTTATAAGGCTTTTCTAATTTTTTTAACCCCCCTAAGGGTTTCAGAGAGTGATACTGAGGTTGTGTTTCCCTGTCCTGCAGCCGTGCCGGGAAGGTGCAGAGCACCAGCACCGCCTGCTCCACGCACCACTACCCTTACTTGCTTATATACCAGGGATAACCACGAGGGGATAACCACACTTTTCCCCAGTCTTACCCAAGTTTCACAAGTTCCTTTTGAGATTAATTTTGTCAAGCTGTGTTTTATTTCCAGCTCCTATAACTAATTCTGTTACACTTTAAATGCAATATTCAGCTGCAGAATACAGGCATCGCAGCGGACAGAAAGGCTACACGCAACAGGAGGCAGCGGCCTTTGGAAAGGGAATTCTGGGGTTCATGGAAGAAGAAAAAATTACTGATAAGCAACAAGATTCCTAAAATTGGCAAATCTTTACCATTTGTAAGTGTGCTTAGCCACTTAATTAACAAAAGGATATTTGCAGCCCAATTTTCATATTTGCTTTTGCTATGTTAAAATATTGGAACATTTGAAATGACAATTTCATTCACTTTGCATTCAGTTGTTTCTGGGGAGGCAGATGTATTCATTCACTCTAGTAACTGATCGTCTTTTCTCACCCATAACAATTAGCATCCATACCAGAAAAATCACTTTAAGCTGTTGTGCCGGTTTTGGCTGGGATAGAGTTAATTTTCTTCACAGTAGCCAGTATGGGGCTGGTTTCGGATTTGTGCTGGAAACAGCACTGATAACACAGGGATGTTTTTGTTATTGCTGAGCAGTGCTTACACAGAGTCAAGGCCTTTTCTGCTTCTCACACCACCCCACCAGCGAGTAGGCTGGGGGTGCACAAGAAG
>NW_009220487.1:0-1784 GCF_000690835.1 Fulmarus glacialis | reverse complement strand
CATGAGTGTTCGTATTTTTTCCCTTCCGATTCTCTCCCCCATCCCACCAGGGGGGGAGTGAGCGAGCGGCTGGGTGGGGCTTGGTTGCCAGCTGGGGTTAAACCACGACAGTTGTCATTCCTCAAATTAGAGCCAAAGCATTAGCCAGTTGTGCTCACAAATGGCATCCAGCAGGCACTTCAGCATGAAAGTCACTTGACTGATTCACCAAGATAATTCTTTACATGCAAATCACAGATGTCACAAGTATTTGCTTGAAACAGCTTCTTCCTCTGAAACTGAAGTACCTAGTTTACAGTTTACAAGAACATAACAGTAACAGCATCAGATTGCAGTAGAAATCATTGTTTTCAAACGGAGTTAAACTCTCAGGATGGGACAGCTTACTAGTTCTCAGCCACCACTTCTACTAATGCTTTACTCGAATTTGGCTGAGTCTATGCATTTAACAACATGCAATTGTATAAAATTTAGTCTCAGTAACTTTGTACTATTAAATATACCATGCACTGGAGTTTTAGAAGGTCTTCGGTACTTTTGGTTTCTGAAAATACACAATTACTTTGCAATATCTTCTCAATTTGATTTTACATAATGTGATATTAAGGAGGATACTTAACTTCTGGTCTTCCAACAGTTGAAAATAACAGCAGTGCAGCATGCTGTGCATTTTTTAAAAGAAACTTTGAAAGGAAATTTGAGTCTTTAAAAAAAATAGATAATCATGTGCCTAAATTTTCTTAGGTGCCCACTTAATTTCTTTACAGCGAGAGAAAGTAAAGCCTGTAAGAATTACTGTCTTAAACCTGCTAGCTCTGATGTGACAACAGCAGACAACTATCTACACATCAAGACCAGAGTATCTTCAGCTCTTTTAAAAACAGAACAATATCCAAGTTCCACATAGAAATTACACATAAGCTTTTATTCTGCTTTCCGGATGCAGTTTATTTATGGTAACTGAGCAGATACAATACTTTGATCAATTTTATACTGGGGGAAGAAAAAAACCTCTTACTTTGTTTTCATTTTCTGCATGACTCCATGAAAAGAGAAATATTTTTCTCAAAACCAACCGAATTTTTATCAAAAAGAACATAATTCCTTCCCTCAAATAACACTGTAATCAAGTTTTATAGTTACTGTAATTAGATTTTTTGAAGAAGAATCCTAAAAGCTAACAATTTGACCGTTTGTTAAATCCCTTTGCCTCGCTGGCAGACATGCCAATTCCAGCACCTCATGACAGGAACATCCATGTCTTCGTTATTTTTCCATTCGGCAGGCATACATCCGAATGAATGCTAGTGCTGCATTGCAATAAAGATCCATACATTACATTCAATACAGCAGAAAGTGAAAATCTAACCTCTAGTACACCCTTCTCAGATGGTGAAAGGTGTCAGAAACAACCTGAACCAAAAGTGTGTGAGAATTTATATGTGTATCAGTTTGCTCCACATATAAAAGAACAGGCTTTCTCATTTCTCTCAATAAGCACTTTTTAAACACAATTTTACGGTATTTTTAACATCGTACAGGAAATGCAATAATCCGCACAGCGCAGGTTCACGGATGTTTGTCCCGGTCCTTCGATAACCGGCAAGTTTTCACAACTTTCTGGTTTTGTGTTGAAACACGGGGCTGCTCGGCAGGAAGAGGCAAGGACCGGCCACTCAAGACGCCACTCAAGACCCACGCAGCGCCCGGGGGTTCCGAAAGGCGCAGACCCAGGGGCTGCCGTGCCCGAGCTCCCGCGCCCGCGGAGGGACCCTGCGGGGTCC
>NW_009220486.1:2480-6880 GCF_000690835.1 Fulmarus glacialis | reverse complement strand
TCTCTCCCCCATCCCACTGGGGGGGGAGGAGTGAGAGAACAGCTGTGTGGTATTTAGCTGCCTGCCGTGTTAAACCACGACATTCATTTTCAATTTTTCAAGGCAGGTTTGAAGTCATACTCAATGGGAAGGTATATTGGGAGAGAGGTAGAAAGATGCATGGGCAGCTTAGACAAACAGCGTGACACTATCACATTGCCTGCCTGCACTGGCAAGTTTTCTTTTTTTTAACATAGAGATTAAAGAAAAGCCCAAACCTGGTTTTAAGTGCAGAAAAACACCCTGTAGATGTGCCATGCTTTCTCTAAACTAAATTTTTTTTTGTCTGCTTGACACTTTTCTCTTGTGGTAGTATCCTCCAGTCAGGTCTTTGTGCTGGGTGAGGCACCATTCACCAGCGAGCTTTCACCATAGGTAAAGATATAACATATTAGGTAAAATAAACAAATAATCAAAGAAGGAAAGAGGTACACAGACAAGGTAGGGACAGCACTAGGACATTTATAGTTCATAGTCTGTGAGAGGTTCACTCCTCAGCGTAAGATGTCCAGAAATCTAGAGTAACAAGAAGTAACGTAAAAGTAGCCTGAAAAAGAGACGACAGAAAGTATTTGAGGTTCCAGTGCAAATGTCATCTACAAACATAGTCTCAACACCTCTTATACAACCTAAATATTGACAAAAAAGAACATGGTGTCATTCCTTTCAAGCGCCAACCTCCCATGGTTTGTTTTTACTCCCTCAGCCAGCTTTAAGAGAAATGAATTTTGAGCTTCCTGGTCTGACGGGCCAATGTGTGCATACACTAAATGTATCTTAAATACTTTATGTGACTGAATTTTTAACAGTGACTTGTTTGATACATGACTTCAGTACTGTTATGATCCTTACTGGCTATTTTTAGTCTGTATCTTCATCAGGAATTGGCACCAGGCACCAAATAAATATATCTAGAATAGAAATGCACAAAGGTTAACAGTCCCAGCCCTAGATCTCCACTTCTTTCCTCTGGTTTAAAACCCATACAGATCCTACTCAGTGGAACTTAATTGACCTTTATATCTGTGTTCTGCCCCATATCTGCACAGCACGTTTCCATTGGACACGACCTGCCCGGGCTGGGATGCCTTATGTTTGTTTGCTTCTTTGTAATCTCTCAGCTGAAACAAGGAAATAACAACTTGTCTCTCCCCGATGTTATTGTGTGTCAGGCTCTCCTTACCCTATGGTTACAAAGCCGCCTCCTTACAAAACCGACTCCTTCCTCCCATCTATACCACTGCACTAACCATCATTTCAGCAGGTTACTTAATGTAGCAAGAATATGCACTTAAATTTGACGCGTACTTGTATAAAAGTATGAACAAGGAATAATCCGTGCACCTCAAGGAGTCAATAAACGGTTGGCCATAAAACCGTTCTGCTCCACCCAGTTTATCACCCAGAAAGAATTTCCATGAATGCCACCATCTCTGATTCTCTGCAGAGTTGTAGCCCTGCTCCAGCTTTATTTCACAGCAGTCTTATCTCGGACACCTGCTTGGCCTTCTGGCTCTGAACACCCTCTAATGTTCTAATGTTTTTCATATTCCCCCAGTGATTTGCCAGTTCTCTTATTTTAATGGTAAACTGAGACACAGAGAAACAGATCGCTAAAATATTTTATCATCACATTTACCTGATCCAGGGAGATCCCAAGTCTGGGATTGTTTTCCTAATGCAGAGGAAATATTTAATAATATTTTTATTTAAAACCAAATCAAATCCCCAACTGATGCTCCAGCAAGCGGCATTTGTTACTCTATAATGGGCACCTCTCCATCTCAGTCAGCAGGGCCCTGAAATAAGATGCTTCTAGGGAGACTGTATTTCAAGTAATGCTAAAAAGCATGAACTGCATGGCATCAACTACAGAGCTCCTGGCATAGCCTGCAAGAATCGGGCATACAGGCTCTTTCATGGTTCTTTGTTCCCTGTCTTCACTGCTATGCTTGGTTAAGCAGCTCAAGATGGCTTCACTGCTGTGCTATATAAAATAAATAGTGGTTAATATTGAACCCTGTGCGCTGTAAAATGGGCAGTTTCCAGCCAGCGGTCCTGTATACCGGCCAGCCAAACCTGCTGCCTCCAGCTGAAGGCCTGGCTCTCGCCTCCCTAGTGACAAGTGGCGCAGACTTTCTCGTCCGTGGGTACCCAGCCTGGTGCCAGGGCTCCTTGGAGCAGGTTGTTTTTCTGGCAGTGCAAAAGGAGCATCTTTTCCACCTTATCTCTGCAATGCTCTTCCCTCCTCGCTCCTTGCAAAATTACACTTGAGTGGGGATGAGACCTTCCATGCTTTACCCTCAAGCAAACCAACGAGGCTCTGAACATCCAGAAACACTTTTTGAGGAGCTGGGGGGCGAAGGGACAAAACCAGCACACTGCAGTGCAAGCGTAGTTGCAGAAGAAGGTACTTGCTCCAGAGCCGCATTCATCTCCAGGTAAGCATATATGCCGGAGCAGCAGCATAGGAGTCTATCAGCTTTCTGATAACTTCCCAGCCCAGGGCTCCTTTTCAAGCTGAGCGAGAGGCAGACTGCCCTTCCCTCATGGAAGGCGATGCTGCAGGAGCACGTGTGTGTGCAGCAGGACGGGCTACTCCGTAGCACCTCATTTAGTGCATGCACCTTAGAGCAGCTGATGCACCAGCTTGTGCTCGCCTGGTGCTATGCATGAGGTGTGGATAGGGCAGATGACCCTTGGGTTTTAAATCCCTAATGTGTCTTGGGGGGAAAGAGCTTGAGCATTATGCCAAGTATTGAGGGCAGTCTTTGCTTTGAAGACTTTCCCTCCCCGGGACTCTGAATCCAACCAGCAGAGAAGCTCTGCAGTGGGGAATCCCTGCTCCCGTGACAGGGAGAAGGGGAGTTGGAGAGATGGGAAGATGGGGAGATGGGGACAGGGCTTGCCACAGAAATCTGCCTGTGGCAGATGGCAGCAAGCCCCGGGAGGGAGCGGAGCTCGAGCTCTGCATGCCCAGGCAGTGTTTGGGTGAGGGGAGTGAACCACCACAGGATGGAGCGGGGGTTCATTTTTTTTTAGAGCGGGACCATGGCGAGAGAAAGCCTCTTATCTGCTTCCTCGCGGCCCTGGCTGCTTCCTTCCATCGCTACATCGTGACCTTTCCATGCCTACCAGCACTCAACAGTCCTTCCAGACCCCGCTCTGCGAGGGTTTGTTCCTCCTTTCTACCTGTTTTAAGAGAAACCTGCTCTAATGCAGGTTTCATTTTCTCCCCCACTTGCCTTCCTCCCCTTTCCCCATCAAACTCAGAAACAATTCTTTCTGTTTGGAGCAGCTAACTGGGGCGTACAAAACGGGCGCGGAGCCTTTGCTGTCACCTGGGGAATGCCACGGTTCCCCGCTAATGAGCACCCAACAACTGTCACAGTATCGTGCCCCAGGTCACCTGCGAGCAGGCAGTGCGTGTCCCTCCTATGGGCTCTCTGGGCTGAGAGGGATTAATGCAGAGCAGACTTTTAAGGAGCAGAGATGGAGTATCAGCCTTAAAAACTGCAAAGGCTAACAACAAAAAATAGTTGCTTCTCGGTCAGTAGCCCTGAGAGCACAGGACTTGCTGCAAGCTGTTTCCATTTCTTATAAACGCCTCTCTTACAAAAAGGAAGTTTGGTTGAAGCACATGCAGGAGAATGAATAATGTCAGAAATGTTGAAACTCTGCCCAGATGGCATGACGTAATACTAGCGAGTGCTCTGATCTGCAGCCTACAATAAATATATCCTGGGATGGGCTGCTTATGGTTTCCTGGAATTGGAAAGACCTATCTCAAGACTCAAAATCAATTCAGTTCTCCCCACTGATGGCACGGTGAATTTTTAAACTAAACCAAAATAAGATTCTGGGCTAGGTTTGGTGGGAAAAAAGGAAATTCCAAGAATTTGACTTGTGTCCTTGGACTTTCCCTGCTCCTTACTTTTCTCTCAACCTTGCACGAGGACATAGATCTTTCATGAACTATTTGCCAGGGAAAGTCCTGTGAGCTGCAGGCACCTGGCAGCTGTGATGAGTTTGCCTAACGAGGGTGCAGACTTGCAGCAGCCTGAGCCTCCCTGCCGAAGGTCAGAGAGGCTCGGTCCTCTCGCGGTGCATGCTCTCCTCTCGGGAGCACAGGAGCCAGCAGCCGCAGCCTTGCCGGCTCTGCCTCCCCAGCCGAGGGCACAGTGGGGCAGCAGTGGGGCCACACTGACTCGGGGTGTCCTGGCATCCTGGCATCCCAGCAGCTAACCCGCATGAAGTCAAATGGGGAGTCCATTCATTTTACACTGCTGAAGTCCCACTGATGCAGCTGGGGCTGACATCAGTAGAAAAAATGGTGAGTCGTGTATTGAAGATTTTTTTTT
>NW_009220486.1:0-1972 GCF_000690835.1 Fulmarus glacialis | reverse complement strand
CGCTTTCAGTAGAAAAAATGGTGGGTGTGGTTTTGAAGAATTTTTTTTTTTTTTTTTTTTTTTAATACGCCCTTAGAGTATCGATCTGAATGAACCCACTGGCCTAACCGACCATCTGAAGAGCAGGAGTTAAACCAAAGGGAGCTACAGCCTGCAGGACAAGCAGCATGCTGGTTGTGCCTCTTGTCTGGCACTGAACTGGGAGGGTTTTCTCTTTCCTGGACTGATCGGAAAAGGTGCCAAACTTCCCAGCTGTCAGAAGGGGAAGGACGGCCCCCCGGAGCCAGCGGCCAGAGGCTGCCCACGGCAGTGTGGTGCTGTGCCTCCAGCCCATCGCAGGCATAGGCAGGGTCCAGCTCGTGTGGTGCTTGGGCTGGGGGCTCAGAGGGACCACCACCCGCCTCCTGCCTGCACCAAGCTCCTGCCTGCACCCTGCTGTTGCCTACTAGCTGAGCCTGGCAGCTCGAGTGGGCGAGGGTACCTGCATGCATGGAGGCAGGGAGACCCTGGGAACTTACTGTAGCTCTGCAGGAAAAGACGTCTCGATCTGGAGGCTGCAGCACAGTGACCTGTGAGTGTTTCACCTCTGCTCTGCCTCGGGAAGAATATCAATAACCCCTGCTTTGTTTGAAATACTCTGTCCCATCCTCGTGCAAAGGGGCTGCCAAAAAGGAAGCTCTTACAGACACTGAAAAGCGCTCTTGCGCTTGTCACGTTAGTGCCATTAGGAGCCAAGGGATGGGAGAGCAAAGGCAGGACGCGCTGGGATGGCGGCTCGCACCCTGCCTGCTGTCTGCGCCGGGGCAGCTGCTGCTGGTGTGCAGCAGAACGGGAACTCTGGCTGTGCTGCCAGGCCCAGTCCCAGGCGCTGGGAAGGGACCAGGGCAGGCTGGTATTGAGAACCTCACAGGGCTACCATAGCAAATAGTGAAAACCATGTGCTGTAAGCAACAGATGTTAAAATATCTGTAGTTTAGTCCCTCCTTTTATTATTAATTATTTATTGGCTATTAACCTTGAATAGACTGCAAATATCTCTGTCCAGATATAGACCACGGGTGAGAACAGCAGCCTTGTTTGATAATAATGCAATTTCCATAAGCAAGAATCAAATTTGGTGCTTGAAAAATACCCAGAGTTGTTTCAGCACGGCAGGCGGCACAGCCTCGGCCCCCGCACGGAGGCAGGTATGCTGCTGCTGCGCTTGGGTCGGACCGGTCACGGCTGTCACTTTTGGGCATTGCTTTTAGACACTCTAAAAGGGGGTGCTGTAAGTGCTGGTCTCCCTCCCCTCCCCTCCGGAAAGGGAAAAGCTAAGTGACGTGTCCAGCTGGATGCTGGAGAGCTCATCGTAGTTCAGATGACCGCCTGTTGAAGGGACAGTGGTGGATCTGCAGCAGGGGGAACAACCCCTCGCATCCTTCTCCCCACCAAGGAATGGGAGAACCCCCCCCCCCCCCTAGCAGCACCCACCAGCCAGGAGGGTCCCCCAGGGGAGAGGACACCTTGCAGGGAACGGCTGTCCCACGCAGATCCCCTGTTCAAACACATCAGGCGTGTGCGATTTCTCCTGAAAGAAGCACAGATTTTTTTTATTATTATTTTTTAACATCCTCTGATGTCCCAGGGGAGACCCCCCCATCACCAACTTGCCTTCCTTGGCTTAAGTCTCAGAGCGGCGTGGCCATCCCTCCCACGCGGACACCTTGCAGGGAACGGCTGTCCCACGCAGATCCCCTGTTCAAACACATCAGGCGTGTGCGATTTCTCCTGAAAGAAGCACAGATTTTTTTTATTATTATTTTTTAACATCCTCTGATGTCCCAGGGGAGACCCCCCCATCACCAACTTGCCTTCCTTGGCTTAAGTCTCAGAGCGGCGTGGCCATCCCTCCCACGCGGCTCGCCTCGCCTCCTTTGGGGACGGCGGGAGAGAACATCCAGCCACCCAAGCCAGCTGCCGTGCGTGGCAG
>NW_009220485.1:0-28778 GCF_000690835.1 Fulmarus glacialis | reverse complement strand
TGCCGGTCACTTTTTAAGAGCCATTTCTTGAGAGCACAGGAGTGGGCAATTCCAATGTGTCAAACAAACAAACAAACGCTGCATATGTGAGTGTCCGTGCATCACTTTGTCGTGGAACGCGGGCATAGGGTGCTGGCAGCTCAGCAGCCACAATGTCAGGGAGCCTTTTGCAGAAGAGCTGATGCGTGGGCTCTTATTTCACTGATTGTGCAACTAACGCTTCCCCACCTGTCCATGCCCCTCCATTGGGGCAATGAGAATAACTCGTCATTCTCTACAGCTGTGCGTGACAGAAGATGACTTGTCCAGTGCAGCAGAGGGAGCAGAGGAGCAGAGCGGCGTGGCCTAGGGAGCCCTGCTCTTTGCTGCCTTGCAGCAGTGGCAGGTCTGGGCCTTTCCTCTAGTCCTCGTCCTGCTCTTTGGACTCTGATGGCGGCTCAAGAAAAGGTGCTGTGAGGATATCAGCAGCGGTGAGCAGGAGAGCTCCAGCAGTGACACACAGCAGAGCGAGGAAGAGGAGGAGGAAACAGAGGAGGGGTTGAGGGGCAGGAAGAAGAAGAAAGTGAAGAAGTTCCTCCGTTGATGGCGATTTGGCCATGGTTTTTGAAAAGCGCAGTGTCCAGTGCATAACCTGGCCAACGAATGCAAGGTGACAGAGGAGCTGGTGGCGACTCCCTCCATGTTTTCAAATTGTTCTTCTTGAATAATTTTTTCCTGGTGCTGCAGCCAGCCATCAGGGTGGGCAGCGCCTTTGAAGGCTGGAGTCCTCATGAGGAAGATGCTGTCTACCACCTGCTTGTGCCCCTGCATCCTCTCCTTGGGCACGCCTTCCACCTTGATCCGGGCGCTGTGGAGGAGATGCCAGCGAGAGACTCCTGCATCCACGTGGAGCTGGAGTGTACCTGCATGAGGGAGTGGCTGGTGGGGAACATGCTGTGCTTCCTCCACCACCCTGAAGATGCGCTAAGTACCTGTATGACCTCCCTACCAGGTAATGGTGCTGATCTCCTCCCACTACTGCAAACTCTGACTAGGTGACACCTTCAAGAGAACTGTTCTCATTGTGTTGACTTTTGGTGGGGAGAAAGGCAACTCAGATGTCTTTCTAAGCATTTGGTAGGCTGAGGCTGGCTTTATGGGCTTTTACATTCCCTCTGACACGATTGTACTTTTCAAGTAGCATTTGGTCATCACATGACATCATATTCATCCTTCATGGGTCCTTAGGATCTTAAACTGTATCTTTTGGTTTTAGATTGTCTTTAGCAAAAAATGTACCACTTAGAGTAGCTAGAGTAAGCATGTGGGAGCTGTCTGCCTCTTTCTGTCCGGATATTTATCACACACCCAGTTTGGCAATATTTAGGTGCATTGTATTTATATGGTATTTCATTTCCCCCCTCTTTATGGCAGAGGCCAGTAAACATCACAGCCTTGGCATCCCTCCTGCCCAAGGTACATGCCAAGGCATCTTTGATACTCCCTCTATTTTAACTCTGAAATTAGTTTCTGATCCCAAAGAGGAAAACTGCACTGGTAACTATGCTGGGTAAGAGACCTTTTCTGAACATGAGGGCTTTAAAGGTACACTCCAGATGGGTTCACGTGTGGGAGGAAGGAATCGCTCTGCTGCCAAGTGGCCGTACATACTACAGATGGAGGGTATCTCTGGAAAACCCAACTACTCCCAGCAGAAGCTCCCACAAACTTTGCTGCAAACCCTGCTCGTGATCCTATTGCAAGAGGGACAATCCCAGTCAGCCAGCAGTGCTCCTACGGGCTTTCTGGGTTGGTGTAGATTTTTTTTAGTCCACTTAAAGGAACTGCTGTGTTTTGGGGGGGGAATATTGATGGATATAAAGGAAAACAATTCACAGAATCATAGAATCATAGAATACCAGATTGGAAGGGACCTCAGGGATCATCTGGTCCAACCTTTCTTCGCAAAGGCATGGTTTAGACAAGATGGCCCAGCACCCTGTCCAGATGAATCTTAAAAGTGTCCAATGTTCGGGAATCCACCACTTCCATGGGGAGATTATTCCAATGGCTGATTGTTCTCATTGTGAAAAATTTTCCTCTTGTGTACAGTCGGAATCTCCCCAGGAGTAACTTGTACCCATTACCCCTCGTCTTTTCCATGTGACTTCTTCTAAAAAGGGAGTCTCCATTTTCTTTGTAGCCATCGTTTAAATACTAGAACATGGCGATAAGGTATCCCCTAAGCCTTCTTTTCTCAAGGCTGAACAAAGAACAAACCCAGTTCTCTCAGCCTTTCCTCATACGGCAGGCTTGTTTCTCCTGGCAGGGTTGCTTTTCCTTTGTTTAAAACCCCAGAAGATACCCTCCTCTATGTCAGATTTCTTAGGCCACTCTCATACTTCACCTGGACTGGTGTTCCTTCTGGGCTCCCAAACACCCACACTGCTCCCTGGAAACTCCCCAAACCATAAGTGCTGAGCAGGAGTCTCCAGCAAGATGGTTCGGTCCTCTTGTTCCCCCTCCGTGCCTTTATCAGTTACATCCCATTAGGGCTTTTTGCCCTGGTCTTTGATTTTTCACAGTCCTAATTCTCCTGGTAATTCTGATGCATCTTGCCTACACTTCCAGCCTTGGCCACCCATACCTGTCACTGGGTGACTGCATCACGCTGTTGGGGGTGATGTTCATAGGTACTGCCCTGAGGTCCCAGTCCTCCAAATACGTTGAATCGCCGCCCTTGCACTTGAGGAGTTGACTCAGCTCCCAGCACTGACATGGACAGCTTGTTCTCTCTGGTCTCTCCATGTGAGCTCCTGGGGAAAAGCAGCCTCCTTTTCCTTTGGTGTCTGAGCCTACTGTGCATATCCCAGCTGGGCTGGCTTCTAGCTGCAGTAACACTCCATGGGGTGCCCAGTGGGCTCACTGGCACATCCCCTTGTATTGCTACCAATCCCCACAGTGTGACCTTGTGTGCCAGCATCCCTCAGTACATCCCCTTGCCCAGGCACTGCTTCACCTACCAGAGGACAGAAACGGGGCTGAACTGGCTGGCCATCAGCCCTCCTTAATGATGCTGGTCTTTGGCTGGCATGCCCTGCTCGCTATGTGCAGTGAGGCTTGAGCAATACCACAAGTCTTGCCCAGGAATCAAGTCCTACTTGATTCCTGCCCAGCTGGGGAAGGCAGGCACTGCGCCCACAGGGCTTCACCTTTAACGGAGCAGCCAGACTTTGTGCTTAACTACCAGGGCAATAGCTCAGTCAAACGGAGGTCTTGTTTCACAACATCAAGTAGGGTTAATACATTACAAGGCTCATGAGCTTGATAACGTAGATAAAGGGAAGGGAACAACATCCCGTCTTGTCACTTGATAGACGAGGACAGAAGTCCTGCTGTCTGGGATGGACAGCATGTGGAAGTCTCCATGGTCTCTGCTCTTCTCATTCTCTTTGGTATATATGGTATATTGCACCATGCACCTTAATACAGCATAGCAATAATTTATAATGAGAGCTCCTTTCAGGTTAGAAACCTAGCCATGAACGGCCTCTAGCTGGAGCCAGAGATTTATGTATTCCACTATGGTCCTGAAGAAGTGTAACAAATGAACGGCTAAAGACATTCTTGCCCTTTCCAAAACATCAAACTTCTATTATCTATAGATAGATAGTCCCTAGTCTTGATAAAGCAACATGATCTGGGGAAGAGGGAGAAACAGCCATTTCCAAATCTTTGGCTACCCCACATCACACCTACTGTGGAACAAAGGATGGGAATTGCCCATAAAATACTTGCTGAGTTTCTTTCCTCCTCTCTAGCAGCTGTTTCTTTTGTATGGTGATCCTTTCTCTTGTGTTGGTGATGCAAAATGCAAGAAAACAAGTAGAGCCATCAATCAGACTACAAGTTAGGTCACTGCAAAGATCAGGGGTTAATCCATTAATCCATTGCAAAGGATGGGGTAGAGTGAAACATGCCTGTGTCAGGCGTGGAGTGCTGTAACAGGCCGCAGCAGCAGTGGTACAGAAGACTTGCCCTCCCCAGCACAAGGAAGGAGTAAAGCATACACAGGAGCTGCCAGGGGCTTTTGATCACCACTGAGCCAGTCCCACTGGAGGTGCGATTGGCAGCTCCCAAGGACAAACTTGAACCAGACTGAGGTCTCCAGACTTTGGCAGTGTGGCAAAGCTGAATCCTGGCCTGAGTGTAACCACTGTGGCTCGAATTCCTCTCTGTGCAAGCACGATACAGCAGTACCCCTCATGGTGCTATAACGAGTTGTCCACAGCACCTGCTGCTGTGGGCACTGGCATCTCCTCAGGGTTAAATTCTGGCCAAACCATCACCTCAGAGGAGAATATATCTTTCTATTTCTTCAGGAGACTATTGAAATCGGTGGCCGAAGCTTTCCCAATGAGTTTGGCAAGCTGTGGGTGAGAGCTAGAGGCATAATGGGGAGCAGGTTTTGACCAAAATAGTGTTTTGTAGAGTCATTTCATAAAGTCATTAGTAGCAACTTCACTATGAGCTTATGCAGCTCCTTTTCCATGTGCTCTCCTCATCTTGATTTCTACCCTCACCCTTGGGACAGGAGACTAGGCTTTGGTGGGGTCAGAGATAGTGGGAAAGTCTCATGCTAGGGGGTGGTGGGTTGGTCTATTTCTGCCAGGGCTAGACCTTCCTGCAGAAAAGGTTGTGATCCCTATAGTCCCTTATTCACATGCTTTGACTGCTCCGAGTTGAGTTACAAGCTGCAAGAGATGTTTGGCAAGCTGAAGGCAGATCACAGAAAGCACAGATCTAAAAACAGGGTGAGCGATTGAATGGATAAAGTCTCTTAGCCACATCAATCACAGCCTGTGTTTGCCAAGCAGATTAAAATTACATGTACACAAAATGCTGGTAGGGAATGGTGGAAAAGTTGCTATTTCCAAACAACATGCTTCCTGGAATCATGCACGTTTCATGTAACAATTAATAGAAACTGCTGTGCAAGTGTTATGACCCTGTATTTTTTCAATATTGTTTATCATACAATAGAGTTATCGCAATATTATTATTGTGTACTTTTATATATTATTAAAATTATTACAATATTATTTCAATATTTCTTACATAGGGTAAGGCTTTGACAAGCTGGCCATGGGAACAGAGGAAGACAGACACAGCCCAGGCATGAAGGAGGCTTGATTTCCTGAAGTCCCTTTTGACTTCCACCCTGCCATCCTGCTGCAGCCCTCCAAATTGTTGGCAGGATGAATCTGGGGCGGGATATAGCCCAGATGCTGGCAGCTGTGAGATGACTCCAGCCATACAGATGAGTCTTCCAGATAGGCTAGGACATGGCTTTGGGAACGGTGCTGGCAGCTAACCCGCTGGCAATGTGCCACAGCTCTATTACCCGATTGCACAACCCTGCCTGCTTTCAGGTTAAAGCTGGGGGGGAGGTCAGCTTCTCTCCCAGCTCCTGAGCACAAGCTGGGGAGAGAGAATTGGTGTTACCCATTAAAACCCTTAAAATCACATACCATAACAGAGGAAAGAGAGGGGCAGAGGCACCTTCTTGAAACTGATCTAGGCAGGACTGAGAGCAGAAAAGTCAAATCCAGGTCTCCAACACTGAAAATACCACAGGTCTTACTGTCCAAAAAAACCCAAGCCAAAACCAAAACCCAAACCCGACAAACACTAATAAATGTTTGCGATTTCTGACATTTATGGCTGCGAGAAGCTGCTGTGTACTGCTGATGGCCTCTTCCCTGCACACTCCTCTTCCTCGCTTGGCTCAGGGGTCTGCGAAGGCAGGGGAGGAATTCACCTGTGTCCGCCCTGCCAGGCGGGCAGGAGGCTGAAGCGGTCCCGGGGACCGCTTGGGGAAAGGACGCTGGACCTGCAGCAGCACAGGTAATGCTCATTCTGGCCTCGCTCTGCCACAGGGGAGTCCGGTTTCTCTGTAATGAGGGCCTTTGGCTCCACAGTATATATTTTGTCGAGTTGTTCATCCTGTCATTAGCAGTGGCTTCTCTTTAGCAGTGGAACAAATGAAGCACTTGGGCCTGGAGGATGGGTTTTTTTGGCTCAGTCCCTAATAAATAATGTCCCTATCATGTCTCTTGCTTCCCCAGCTATAGGTCTGAGCTGGTCCTGCAGCACATGGTGCACTTTGCTATTGCTCTGATGTGTCTAAATACTCATAGTTGCTAATATGGAGGGGTGTTCGCTGCTGAGTGATTTCAGAGCTGTTCACTGGTGCCTGAGTGTAAGATTTGGGTGAGGGTGTCTGGTTAGCTCAACCGTGGGGCTTCTTGGATCACCCAGGACCCATCCCCTAGGTGACCCTCAGCTGGAGAAAATGGACATGTTGCGAGCAGAGGAAGGACATAGAGGGCACATCTATACATTAGGGTGGGTGTGAGGATCTTATACAGTCGCTTCTCACAGGCACTTTGGTTAATTTTGGCAGCGGTGCTCAGCATCTGCTGTGGTTCGTGGCTGCTGCTGCTGGCACTGCTCTGGTCCATGTTCCCACTGCTGCAAATGGGAAAGCTCCTGTAGGTTTATTTACGGTCTTGTCTGTGCTGAGACACCAGGTGAGACAAAATACCCTTAGGGTGCTGTTTGCAGGAGAGCTGGTGAAAGTCAGCCTACCCCACGTATGAGTCAACCTTCCCCTATAAGGCTCCAGAGATACAAAGGCAGAAAGCTGTAGCCTAAGCTGTATTGCATCAGCAGCTCGTTGAGCTTGCCTATCCTCTGTTGTCATCCATCACGCCAGTGTAAATCTGACATGCTTTGATAGGGAATTCAGGATTTGCCCAAACTGGGGCCTTGCTGAACGCAAAGACCAAGGAAGGACTCTCACTTGTGCTGGCAGTTGGCAGTCCCATGGAGGCAACAGAGCAAGTGGGGACTTCTTGGGTGCAGGGACCCCATCTGCAAAGTCTGGCCTTGCAAGTCAGTAAAATTCATACTGACATCCTGGGACATTCCAGCACTTACTTTCACTCCAAATCCTAAAATTATGTACAAGAAAAATTCTGATTTTTCCTTCTGCTTTTATAATATGGATTCCCTCATTTCATGTATTTAGTAGAAAGGTTCTCCTCGCACAGAAACACTTCTTGGCAGCCTGACTCTCTTCCCCTCTCCCACCCCATTTCACACTGGGTCATGGGAACTGTAGTCCAAGAGCATCACCTTCCCCTTCTCTGTGATGAGCTGGCTTCCCAGCCCAAACCTCCTCTCCCACCATACTCCAAAAGTCAGGCAGTTCCCATACTGCATCACACGATTTTAGCAGTGGGATATTTATAGGACATGTAGCCTTCCAAAGCGTCCTGCCCCTAAGAAGGGGTTTGAGCTCTGGAAGGTGGCTCTTGTAGGTCAGATGCATCACAGGGAAATACTGTCAGATGATCTTAAGCTCCTTTAAAACTGAAACGTGTCATGTTCAGTGGAATGTTCTGGTTTAGAGCTAAGTGACTGAAACAAAACAGCTAAATGTGGCTTTCCCTAATGTAGATGGGAAATATTTTAGCAAAAGGAAGATTTTTTTTTGTTGTTGAGAACTACATCTTCCAGAGAGAACCCTTTTGATGGGATATCCCCGATTTAATTCCAGCTTGCTTTGATTTTTTCCCCCTTCTTCCCTGTTCTGTGCCATGCTGGCAGTGCAGTTGCCGACCTGGGACAGAGGTTGCTGTGCAGCACCTGTTTTCCTGAGGAAATCCTTCCCCGAGGATGGGGGGACCTTTGCACAACTGCAATGGCCCAGAGCATCAGTGCCTGAGTTCAGCGTTCCGTTCTTACTCTACCCTTTGTAAAAAATCTAGCCCCCGAGTGCCAGAAGCTCGTTCCCAGCCAGCCTGAGGTGGTGGCTTCAGAGGGTGGCTGCCCAGCTACGCCAGCCGGGAATTTGCTTCTCTGATTGCTGCATGTTTCTCCATGTCTCTCAGGCACGAGTCTTTCTAGACACATCATTAAACCAGCTGTGGGTCAGACACAGACCCTACAGTATTTGCCACTAAGCGAATGCTAAATGCAGGGTTGTAAGGTATTTGTCAGACATAAATTAGCTTTATTAAATCTGTGCTGTAAAAACACTAGTGGTTTTCTAACAAAATGTAATGTTCATTCCCCCAGACTCCACCTTCTAAATCAGGAGCTCCGGAGACCCAGAGTCCCGACTTTCCCATTGCTTCTGCACGCAGCCGTTTTGGCTGAACAAATGCAGCACTCTTCCCCAGGGTGATGAGATAGAAGCCCCCCTCCTCATTTCAGCTAAATTCTCACTGCCAGACAGATTTTCAGCTCCCTCCTTTGGCCCAAAGCATCCACGTGTGTTTGTGTTTTGTGACTTTGAAGAGAATGCAAAAGGGCTTATTTTATTAACAGCCAATAGACACTTCAAAGCAAAAATGCAGTTGAGAAATCAATCATTCTGCACCTCCAAAGTGAGATTTATTATGGCTCCGAAACTAAGACAGAAATGAACCAAAAGCTAAATGCATGAATCACTCTTCTAAAATAAAGTCAGGACTTCAATGACTATGGTATGTGTACTGGTAAAGTTAAATGCAGGGCCATCTAATTTTCTTCATTTAAATATAATGTTAAAGTAACATGTTGGTCCTTAGCGTCTCAATGGCCCCGGGAAAGTGTTTCCCTTTAGCAGAAAAGGTCTTGTCTGATAATACTTTCCCAGATTACTGAAAAGATTTTGTTTCCCACTCTTCCTATTTTTTTTGTCTAAAAATCCAAATTAACTTCCTCTGAGGAAATGCCTACTTTCTGTGTTTACCAGGGCAAAGGCAGCCATTGTCTGGGGAAAATGGCTCTGATGGGAATGTGAATGCAGGGACAGGGCATTAACATTTGCTGAGTTGGGTTACAAGTGGGATGGAGTTTCACCTAAGGCAGTACATTCATAGATTCTTGGTAGATTTTTTTTCCACAGTTCCTCCCAATGCACAATTTGCCAGCAAGAAAATGTGGCCAGCTCCAGCTGCAGCATCAAGGGTGCATTTTTAAATAACCATTGCTACCAGTTGCTGCTCTGGGAGCTGGTTCCCAGCAGCTCCTGGGAAGAGGACGAGATGCTCTCTGTCTGCTCCTGTGCCTGCAGCCTCCCTGATCGCAAGCTGCCGGCAAACGGAGCCCATTTCACAGGTGAGACTGTCACCAGAGGAGCCTCCACAATAACCCTGTTTTCTCAGCCCATCTGCTTGCTTCGGGGCCTGGTTGAGCAAGGATGCCGCTTCCCCAGCTGCGTGGCTATGCAGTCTGCATTGTCCTCAGCCCCCTTCAGCTCCTTCTAGGTTATTGTCACTGTGTTATAACTCTGTTTCTACTAGTGAGTACGTTCTGTTTTTTCCTCAAACTGTATAGCACCAAAAATCTCAGTAGGAAGAACAGCTTTGGTTTTTTTGCTAAATTATTTGTACACAAGATATGCTTTTCCCCAAGGGTTGGAAAGGCTCAGCTTCCTGTAATAAACACTTGTCTAATGCACTAAAGTGTCTCGGAATACTTCTGTTTTCTGTCCTCCTTGGCTTTATTTTCAAAAGCACAAAATCTCTGACTAGAAATAAATGACAGCTTCGCAGTGCAGGCATAAAGTGCCTGGACAAAAATGTTGCAGTGATATGAAAGGGAAATTCAAACATCAACATCAAATCCTTAGGCACCTTTGAAAGAGTTTCCTGTTTTTCCGATCCTTTAGGGCCAGGCGGTGAGTTCACGCAGAGCTTGCTCAGAGCTTACTTATACGAGTAGGCCAGCTCGCGGTGGGGACAGCACGTCTGCTAGCGGCGCCTCGCTGCTGCGGATGACCAGCAGAAACCCACCCAAAAGTAGGCTTCTTGCTTCAAATCACGTGCCAAAAATGGGCAAGAGCTTCAAACACATGTCAGCTTCCAGAAGATGGGGGTGCCCTTCCTCTCAGCATCATCCTGCCTGTTTCGGGAGACATTTGCAGCACACAAGGCTGCTCAGTCATCACGCTCCGTGAAAGACTTTGGTATGGAGCTTGTTTTCACGTGATGGTCCTTCCCTAGTCCCCAAAGTACTGTGGTGTGTTTGCATGTGTTGCTGCTTCGGAGCTGGGCTGAGCAAAGATGGTGGTGTCAGCCCAAAGAGAGATTAAGTGATTGCTGAGGAATTTCTTTATCACCATCCTGTGTAAATAAAGATTAGAGACAGAACAGTAAGTTTTTCTCACAGCTGTGAGCTGCTTCTGCAAACGGGAGGGAATACAGTGCTAGGCAGTATTACATAGCTAGCTTCAAGAGCGTTGTTGCAAAACGGGGGGACGTGGACTCATTGTAGCATCCAGGTAAAGTGAGAATGGCAGCGCTGCTCTGCCTGCAGTGCATTCCTCCATCGGCAATGCCTTGTGGACTAGCAAGGCACCAAGCCCACATAGCTGGGTTTGTGTTAGTCCCAGCTGAGCCTTACCCCGGCATGATGTGCTCCTTGCAGGGCAGTGTTCGTGCCCTAAGTGAAGGTCCCTGGAGGCAGTGGAGTTGCAGGAGCCCTGAGGAGGTCCCTGATACACAGATGAAATCAAGCAGGAGCTGAAGTTGTGCTGGAAGTTTAGTATATTTGAAGTGTCAGTTCTGATTGCTTTGTGCGATTAATTGGTTTTATTTGAGGGGACGGCTAATTCTGTGCACCAGGCCTTGAATTCTGATCAGAAGAGATGAGTTGTGTGTGTGGTATAGGAGAGTATATAGTGCAGCTTCCTATATTTCGGTGGCTGCCTCCTTCCTTGTAAGCAGGCCTTGAAAAGCATACAGAGCAGAGTAAAAATAAAATAGTATTCATCACTGGTAATGAAAAACTACTCCTATCCCAAAAGAGAGAAAAGTAACATTTTCCACAGTTTGAGGTGTGGGCATTCGACAGAGCAGGTCCTGCTATTTGCTTGGATGGCACCCAGCCCACATCTCATCGCTGTTTACTCTGTAAATACTGATTTCCCAATGGGAACAACTGTTGTACAGTACAGCCAGAGTTAAAGAACTGCTCTGAAAAAAAAACCCACACGCGTGCCTCACTTCTGCAGCATTCCTGAGACAAGGCTGTATTTTTATCATCTGCAAAACCAGCTACATCTGCTGTGCCGAGCTATAACTGGAATCCCGACTCCCTCATTACGACCTCCGTCAGAGAAGCAAGCCAACTTCTCTGGGGTATAATTTAAATTCTACCCAGTTCCATGGCTTTCCTGAGAAAAAGATAACACCCTGGTGCATGAAGTTGGATGAGAGACTAGCCCAGCTCAGCTGCTGCAAGAGGACCCACTCTATGCATAACTTAATCTTTCCTAAAAGTCACTCCGGGCCACAGGCGTCCATTGCTGCTATAGATGAACCCTGTTAAAAAGCATCTCCCACGTTTTAGCCTCTTCCTGCACACAGCAGCTTTGAAGTAATGAGCTTTCTCCCTCCGCCTGCCTCCGGTGGGCTTGGGTTTGCTGCTGTCTTGGGTGCTGAGCAAAAGCTGCCCTCCTGCAGCACTCAGGCCACCCAAAGGGAGTGGGACCTCCTGCACAGCTCCCAGCCACCTGCAAGTCTGCCAGAAATGCCTGGCTTCCTCCACCCCATCCACCGGAGCTCTTGTGTTGCCGAGCTGCTCCCAAAATGCCTCGCAGGCCAGGGCTGGATGCCCTTGCCGTCACAGTTATCTGGGTTTTTGCTCAACTGGCCTGAAGAGATTCAAAATCCCCAAGAGGAGGGCAAGGCTCCGAGTCGGACTTAAGCCCAAGTCCTCTGCATGCTGAATAAGAGACACATCAATCCATGGTGGAAAAACTGCAGCAACTCTCCGAGGGTCCCCTCTTACCACTCATCATGGGAGGTTGCTCTCCTGACAGGGTATCCGAACGTCAAATATGTGAATAATACGCTCCTTTTGTAGCATATTTCTTTTAGGAAGATCATTTCTGCACCCTCTGACTTCAAAGGGAAATACCTGAAAACACGGAGATAAGGCCAACGCCGGGCTTTGCTGGTCCAATGAGGACTGCTAGCAGGAGAAATGTTTCTCAGTTTCATTGCATCTGTTAAGGGGATTCAATTAAGCTGCCAGAAATGATAAGCATTTAGAAGGACATCAGCAATCACTCCTCACTACCAAACAAAATCTTTGTCATGTCAGCGGTCATAAATCACAGTGATTGTATTTGGGAAGTGTTATGCACTGTAACTCATCACCAGGGCTTAATTCAGCTTCCCTTAGGCACCATTGTACCTGGTAGGCTGAAGTAAATGTCTTGCATTGTTGGTACACAAGAAAGCAGTATTTGGGGGGTATCCCAATTATGTCTGTTTTCACTGAATAAAAAAAAAAAAGGTTCCTTCTAAAATAGATTGAAGGTTGCAAGTGGGAGGTTGGTTGAAAATCAAATTTTCCATTCCTAGGGAAAAGTCAGGTTCTTTAAACACTTGGTTTGATACCTAATCAGGGCAAGAAAAGGGAAAATATTCTTATTTTTCACAGAATGGTATTTGTCACAAAGTTCTGGGCATGTTTAAACCTTCCAGCCCTGCTCCGCTTGCAGCATACAGGCTGTTCACTGCAATGCTGGTCCCAAGGGGCTTTTGCCCCTGTTTTTCGCCCAGGCTTAGGCAATATCTCTCACAATGCACACAAGTAAAAAGCAACTCACATGGACACAGATTAACATCAAACTCACAGCAGCTAAAAGCAACTGGCCAAACTGAAATGGTGAAGCCTGGAATGACCAAATGGGGGAAAAAAAAGTTTTATTTTCAGGTTAAGATAAGGAATGGGAAAATGCCAGCAAAACTGGCACCATCCCATAGGATGTATTTGTTTGCAGCAACAGGCGTCAGCAGGAAGGCCTTGACCAGCTGTAGGAGCAAGAGAGCTCCAGCTAATGCCCAGCACAAATGTGTGAGCCTGGCGCTCCATCGTTTCAAGTCATCCTTAGGGTCTACATTGCACAGAGCCCAGGGCAGCATCGTAAGCGATGATGGATACATACAGACCAAAGGGGCATCTCCTTCCACCTAGGGTGCCTAGTGCTTTAGAAGCAGAGACGAGTAGTGGACGGAGATGGAGAGACAGAAAAGCACAAGGACACAGAAGAGTCTACTCTCCGTAGGCCTCAATGCCTTGGGTGCCACTACCAGCTGTGATCTCTGCAGCCATCACTGCGCAGGTCTCGAAGAGGGTAACAAGATGTTAATGGGAAGCGTGAGGAGAAGCACAGGAGAAAGCAGGAAGGCAGTGGAGTGAAAATGGAGCAAGATGGTTACCATTGACCAAGTCCATGCTTGGCCAGGAGAGCATCTGCTGGACCATGGAGATGAAGCAAGAAGCTACAATGTGGTGGGAAGAGCTGAGCTGGCAGATAGCTGCAGAGAGATGAGGTGGGTGAGTAAAGTGGTGGGGTGAGAAATATCATCTCCTTATGCAACGTTTGAGAAGATGGACTCGTGCTGAGGATGACACAGGCCCGGGTGGGGGCTTTGATGCATGGATGGATTGGCAAACATATGCTGCGAGGAGGGAAGTGGGTGCCTTGGGCCGAGCTGGGGAGGTCTCGCCAAGGACTCTCTGGTGTGGTGAGCCTCAGATTTCCTCAACATCCTCCTGGTGGGTGTTGTCCACCACCTCTTGAATTTCCCAAATTGCCAGACACTTTTCAAACCTCTGTCTGGGGAGGCCAAGCTATGACCCACTCACAGGCGCTTTTTTTTTTTCCCCTAGCCTCCTAAGAGCCTGGTTGCAAATCGCTTCCTGAAATCAGGCTCCTTCCTTGTACACTGGCAAGCCAAAACAGTCACCCCAAGCTGATAGAGGCTCTGGAAAATGTTTGTTCACGCTTGGCTCTTTCAGCGCCCAGCTCCAGGAGCAGGAGCCGTTTCGGTCCTTGTGCTTCATTTCAACACCATCAATATTGACCTTTTCTTTCCATAATGAGAAGGGATTTGGGGAGGTAGGAGGGATAGGAAAGGAGGTTTGTTCTTTGCTCTTGCTTTGTGAGCCGAGCAGAGGAAAGAGACACTCGGGACTCGGCTCGGTGGTTATTTTCTCCTTCGTCCCTCTGCCGAGGCGTTTCGCTCACCTCAGTGCTCCCATTCCAGCAACCAGTTTGGGGAATGCAGCACCAGCTCTTCCTCACCGGCAGGCAAGTGTATGAAAAACTGGGTGGCCAACATGCAAACCACGTTACCTTGGGGGACAGCTCACCTTGACGTTGCTTGAAAATAGAAGTGCAGGGTCAGGAGGGTTTTGCTGCTTTCTGCACTGAGGCAGAGGAGAGGCCACGCTGAAAATCAGCTGCTCTTTGGGGTTTTATTCCTCCTTTGTCTGCAGATCAAATAATGGGTGCCCAGCAACGCCAGTCTCAAAGCATCCTCTGCGAAGAGCAGTGAGATCAGGCAACAAAATGACTGCTCCTACCTACACTGCCCATGTCCAGAGGTTTAATTTGGGTCTTTAGGAAGCGGGTGTTTTTCTAAATTCCTGTTTCTGGAGTCAGGCAATTGTGTTACGGGTTTTAACTTTTGCAGAAGGGGTTGTTTCTGCTGCTACAGGTGCAGGGAAAAAAGCCAAGACATGTCCTGAAAGCACAAAACCCCAACGAAGAGAGCCAACTTCTGTTATTTTTAAAAAAAATGTCATGATTTGGGGAAGCTTAATTTACAATTTGTGAAGTCTGAGATTAACAGCACTGCATATCCATGAGACTTGAACAGCAGTAAGTGATTTCCCCCGCTTAATTCAGTACAAAAAAGTAACAAGACCTAAAAAAAAGAAACAATCTCCAGCCCACACAAGCTCAGTCTAAAAAGCAGTTCCCAGCGAGGTAGATGGGAAAGCCGAAGCACGCATCCAGCCTTGAGCCAGCGATTTCCAACCCGTCTCTCCAGTTGTGCATGCCACAGCCAGAGCGTTGCAAAGCGCAGGATCAGGGCTTTCCGCAGGCGCTGGCCGCTGCTGGCAGCCCCGTGGCGGTGAGCGGCTCCGGTGCATGCGCAGCCTTTCTGCGCCGTCCTTCAATCCTGCTCCTACTGGAAGTGATGACTCAGGCTTAATGAAGGAGCACACCTTCGTCTCTGTACCAGCAAGCTCCACGTCATCTTTGTTTTACCACCGCCGGTGATGCATCGCGCCTCAAGGCCTAACCAATAATCTCATTCTCTTATTTTGTAAACAGAAAATAAAAATAATTTGCTTGGAAGTCACCAACAGATTAACAACCTCCAGCTGTAACTTTGATGACTAATTCAGCCTACTCTAACCCAGCTGTGCCGAAGTTCTCATTTGTATAATTTGACATCTTCCTATGGGTTCTCTGTGAGGAGGATTAAGAGAAGATGGGTTTTCAGAGGGAGCTGAAGTTTGTTTGAGGTTTGTTTTGAAACTGCGCACTCAATGGGGTGTAAAGATTGCGCAGATTGCGTTAGGATAAACTGCTGCACACCTGTCCGAAACGAGGAATGGAAAAGGCTGATCTAGAAATCAGAGAGACTTTTTTGCAAAGGTGGAGGCCCGGTTTCGAAAAGCACTGAATTCAGTTCCATGCTCACAAAAAAAAAGTCTCTATGTTAAATACTTTTAAAATCTAGGTTGATTCCAGCCAGTTTTCGGCATGAAGGCATGTAAAAGCTTTTTATCAGAAAAAGCAGGAAAAAAATTGAAATGCAGAGCTGTATTTCTCACGTCCCTCAGATTCTTTGTTTCTCTTCCAAGCTGATTTACTGTGTTATTGTGGATTTATTCAAACAAAAAGGGTCAGCGCTTCAGGAGGAACACCGGAACCAAAATGCCCAGTCCAGTGCTGTCTATTTTCAGCATTAGTTCAGAGCAGCTTGCAGTGGGCATGGGTGAATAGATCCTGGTTGAAGTTAAATGCAGCTAATCCACTGTGTGAGCTCAGGGTACCTTCCACCACACTCCCCTCTGGATCACAGAAAGCCTATCTGTAATATTTGGGAAAATATGCCCTCTGCCTTTCCCATGGCTGAGCTCATATTTAAGATCAAGCTGTAAAGATACTTTCTGACCACACAGAGTTTGTCTCTTTGCAGGAAGGGAGAGAGGAGGCTGAGGAACAGCCCGGACGCACGAACAAAGGGAACAATAGGAGCCATTCTGCAGGCAGAGGCTGCTGCGTTCTTGGACACATTCACATGGATAAAGGAGATCAAATAAGAGCCCCAAAGCTGCATGATGATATGAAAAAAATATTACAATGTTGTTCTGCAGGCTGGATTGTGCAGTGATTATACAGCAGTTTGTCCAACACAGCTCCCCAAGGCCAAAATGCAATCAGTAACCCTTCCCTTAGACTCCTGGCTTCTCTGCAGAGCCACAAGAGCATCTGATAATTGCCTGGCAGCCCCAGCCGTGGACAGCCTTGTGCAAAGACGTGGTAAGTTGAATGTCCGGTTTGTGCACTTTTCACATAGAATGAGGCCGGATCGGAGGCACAGCGCAGGGAGGGATGTCCACGTCCCTCCTCTGACACTGATCCACTCTTTGGTCTTGGGCAAGTTGCAGTCTGAGTCCCAGGAGCCACGGCTGCAGGAGACATATGGGGGACCAGGACTCTCTTTGTGCTGCCGTGCGGTCTCCCTGGACATTTGGGCCCAGGGAAGCTATGTCCCGATGGCAAAGGGACAGGTACGGGAGAGAGGAGCACATGGAGCTGGGCTGGGTGGTGGCAGCCGGCTGTTGGGTAGCAGAGTCCAAGGTGGGATACAGGCGGGTGGACCACAGGTGGGAAGGGGGATGGAGACTCCCCTCCTGTGGTTCTAAAGGAGGTACCAGCCAACTCATCCCTTCTTGGCTGACTAGAGCTTCAGTTAGAGGCAGTGCCAGGGCAGTACATTGCTGGCAGCTCCAGAAAGCTGGAGCTGGGCTTTTGAAGAGAACGGTCCAGGAAATATTATCCAGAGCTTGCTTCCAGACAGCTCTGGTTGATATGGAGTACAGACAGCAAGCAAACGAGCATGGTCTCTACTGTAGCTCCATTATTAGAGCTGTGCCCCTGTGCTCCCAGAGCAGCAGGCAGCATTGCTACACCAGCTCTGGGGCTGGCAGGCTGCCTCTGGGCTGGGCCGGGAACGGAGAGGTGCGTCTCCCAGATCCCCTGTTTCTCTGTCGGGGCATTTCCACGCAGCTATAAATTGCACCACTTCTGACGCAGGACATCTCGTAACTGTGCTGCCTGCCCTGCTCTCTCTCACCGCCTCTGAAGCCGAGTGTTTATACCAAACCCCAGAGACGTGGCAGTGCTTTGAGAAGCTTGAAAGACGGATGATGTTAAACACCTCTAAAAGGAGTCCTGGATGCAGAGATGATTTCTGAGCACATCCAAAGGAGACTCTTCACCTCTGCTTCCTGCCAGCAGAATTGCTCAGAACATCCACGTTTTAAACAGATGGATGGTAGCCCAATAAAAACAATGGCAGCTTTTATATACAGCTTCCAGTCCAAGCCCTTCCAGGAGAGACTGTTTCGAATAGCAAATACACATCAAATGAAGCGCCTGTCTCCAGCTCTGCTTTTGCAGTTACTGAACTCAGGTGGGTGGTAGGACATTCCTGGAGCATCCTCCCCAGTGGGCATGTTGGGTGTCATGCAGGGCAGTGCTCAGCGCCAGAAGCAATGGGTGCCAAGAGCCAAATAGGGAGAGTATGAGCTTTGTGTTGGTCCCTTTAATCCAGACTTGGAGGTGTGCTAATAGCATGGTTGGCACCTCTGATTGCAAAGAAAGGAGAGAGTCGAGTACCCTGTGCCAGAAAAACACCCTTGCATCCCGGAGAGGAGCTGGTTGTCTGGATGGTCAGGTTGTCAGCTCCTGGTTTTCATGCTGAGGTCGTGAAGGACAGGGCAAAGGTGAATGGAAACTCATCTGCTGTCATTCCCCGCAGTCATCCTCTGCAGTGACGCCAAGTCAGAGGAAAATCTGGGCTGGGTAATTTCGCCAGCGTATATGGCAGGACTTCCTGGGCAGCCCTTCCCAAGGTCAACTCAAACCAGCCCTTGTATCCAGGATTGGTACACTGGGCTGCCATGGGTTTGCAGTGGCCCATGTGCCATCTTTTCTGATGAGCAAGGCCAAAGCCAGGAGCCCATGCAATTGTCATTAAATCAGTAATTAGTGGAGTCTAATTTCTTTTCCAGGCCTTGCTTCAGGAGAGGTGGGGGAAAGTGCAAGCTTGTCCCAGCCAAAAGAGGGTTGGTGCCAGCCCGTGCTGAAGCAGGATGGATGGCTGGAGGCAGACAGGTCATGGGAACCCAAGAAAGAGCCCCCGGTGAGCTGCACCTTGGCCAGGAGCAGCCCTGGCAAAGCCATCTGCCCAGCGCAGCAGGTAAAGGGACACAACAGCCCATTGCCTGTGTTGAAGCCCTAGGAAATTACCTTCCCTCACTAGTAGCATCTGATGGGGCGTCCATAACACATACAGCTTCCTTGAGCCAAAGAGACCTCATTGGCAAGAGTACGTTTGACCTGAGACGGCTCCTTCCACACAGTATCTTTGCTAGTGTAAAAGACACAGCGTAAAATGTCAGCTGCTGAACTGATCTTACTGTCCCAGTGAAAGCTTTGAGTGTTCCGGACGTAGTGTAAATAAATAATGTAGAAAGAATAATACAGAGCTAATAAAGCTATTATCTGGAAAGACTGCAGCCTAATCTCCAGCACAATGAAGATAGTGAGTGTTGAATCATGCCTGGAGCATCCTAAGTAAGCGGCAGTGGTTTTGATAAAGGATAGGAGTGGATTTTTGCTTTCAGACTGTTGCTTGCCTATAGATTTCTGGGGTGAGCTGTGTTGGTCCCTAAGTTGTGGGTCCACATTCCTCCTGGTGGCAGAGCTGGCTCAGCCTCCTGCGCTCCCATCTCCTTCATCTCGGGCTGGCCTGGGGACCTGGCTGGCTTGGCCACACCAGCATGACCAAACAAGTGGCACATGGCCAGGGCGAGCACATGGAGACAGGACGGGGATGGGGAGGAGAAGGGGACACCGCGTCGTTTCAGCCTCCTTTTCAGCCTCTGCTGGACCCGCATGGCAATAGCTGTGTGTCACCAAAGGGGATCAGCCTTCCCATATAATTAATTTCCATGAGGAAGAAATTCCATCTGTGTCCCGGGGGCATGAGGGCTGCGACTGCAGCTTGGGAAGGACGCTGGCCTTGCCTGATTAGCTGGAGTGAAGCACACCTTTCCCTGGGGCTCCTGCGATGGCAAAGGGAGGGTGATCCCGTGGCCAGAGCAAATTCCTGCTTACAAAATCCTTTGCCCTTGCAGAAAGGCAGGCACAGTGCAAGGGAGTTGCAGGGGTTGGATTCTGCAGTGCTGCGAGCTTACGCCGTCACTGGCAAGCGGGAGAAGGTGGCAGGAGGGGGCTGCTAAATGCACAGCTTTGCAGCAAGCCCCAGAAGCAAGCAGCCGTCCCAAAATAAAACAAAACACCCCCAGACAAGTTGAGGATACACAAAGGAACTGACAGCCTCTGAATCTGGCCTCACATCAATGAGTCGTAACTTGAAAGCTTTATTTAGACTGCTAAGAAAAACAGCTGCAGAAAAATACTGATGACCTGCTTTAAAGGGGGATTTTGACAAAGAGAGAAGTGCTGGGCTCCTGCTGGAAGCAGAGCACCTAACTCCCCCAAATCCCCTTCAAAAATCCCAGCCCTAAACTGGAGAGCACTGCAGAAGGGCAGGATTTGTATAATCTCAAGAAAATAAAAATACTTCTGGAAAAAAAAATGCCAGCAATTCATAAGTAATAAAAACCTACCTTGAGGAAATGGGGAGAGCTCAGGGCAGTGGTGAACAAGAGATAGGAGTCAGGGAGTGGGTGCTGTGCTTGGTAAGCTTTGGGTTTTGGGCTCCCTCAGGCCAAGCTGAGCTTCTCAGTGCTGGGTGGTGGCAACGCTAGTGAGAGCAGCCTGTGCACATAGACTGTGCAATGTTGGAGAAAAATATTTGCAACTGTCAAACAGACCAAGCTTGCTACGGTACCCAGAAGAGCTCTATCGCTGAATCCCTATCTGCACAGCGATAAAAAGCGGGGAGGGGGAGATAACTCCATGGCGAGATTCTTGCGAGCTCATAAATCACTGCAAGCCTGGGTCTCGGGACTGATGAAATCACCGGGAACCCCGGTGGCCTGGTTTCCGCAGCGCTGCCTGCCCTGCCTCCACTAGCGACGGTATCATTGGAAGAAAAATGGAGCCAAGCTGTTGGGAGAGGGGTGGCTTTTTCCGAGCAACAGGGAAGCTGTTACAGCCCAAGGCTTTCTTAGGATGAAATGATTTAAGCACCTCTCCGGCATCCTGCTGATCTTTCAGAGGGGGGGAGCCCGATAGCTGAGACTCCTCGGGATGATAATTGTGGTGTATTTGCAGAATCAAAGGTTTCCCCTTGGAGCGGAGCCAGCAAGCTTTGGGAAGAAGAATGGATCCGATACAAAGGATTTTTTTAAAAGCCCATTAAGTCGCCTAGGGGCTGAGCTCACGTTCCCACCGCCTCGGCAGTCGGAGCGAGGTTTCGTTCCCATCATCTTAGCCCAAGTGGGAAAGTTCTGCTTCCCCCTTCCTCTCCTTCCCAGGTCTGCACAGGGAGGGGAATCGCCCCGGGGTCTGGGGGCAGACCCTGAGTGCAGCCCTGGCGGGAGCTGGGGGGCCGCCATCTCCCACCTCCTGCACTGCAAACCCCCGGCCAGCTGCAGGGAGACTGGAGCCAGGAGCCCAGGGCTGCTGCGATACCCACGGCTGGGAGCTGCAGGAGACATGCAAGACTTGGCGTGTATTTGAGCCCTGAAACCTTTAACCTGTGCTCATCATTTGTGTTGTCCCTTATACATAAGCCAGGCATCTGGGAGGTGTAAAAACGCTCCCAAGACCTGATCTCACCCCCAACTCGCCATGGGTCAAAACAGGGAGAGCCATGAACAGACCAGGCTTGCTGCAGGAGCTGGGGGCTCTTCTCCAAGACAAGTCCATGTTCCGAATATAATCTCTGGAGGGACTGAGATGTTTCAGAGATGGTGGAAAAGGCTGAGCTATGCACGCCCATCCACTCCTAGTGACACTGCCTTGGAGGATGCTTGAGACAGCCCTCTCCATCCCGGCCCCCCTGGGCTGGCTCTGTCCTGGGCCTGAGACAGCATCCCACTCCTAGCGCAACCCTTCAGCTCCCCTGATTTGGCCCGAAACTTAAACAGCCTGATAGTCCCGTCAGCAGTTCTTTCAAGGGTTTCTGGAGGCAACAACCAGCCCTAGGAGTCAGCTCTTACTCATGCCGCCCCCGTGGAAAATATAAGAATGGGGTTAGTAATCCAGCTGTGACTAAGGACGTTGCAACTGGAGAGGTCCCCCTTGCTGTTGGTGTGACAGCGATTTCCCTCTCTGCCAGCTTGACAACACCCTTCTGTCACCAACGATTTGGGGCAGGGAGGGCATGGCCGGGGTCCATCCAGCTCGCTGGGGCAGGTGGTGCAGGGAGGCTGCTGTCACCGCTGCATCTCCTACCGCCCCCAGCCCTCCACCGTGCAGCAGAGCCGCTCACCCCTGCTCTCCCAGGGGCTCCTTCCTTGCCGTGGAGGTGGTGCTCTCCCAAGGCTGCAATCTGAGTTTGAGACCTCCGAGCAGCACCAGCCATGCCAGGATATCGGACAGAGCCTTGTGCATGGACCTAAAATTATTGCAAGGTGGACGGAGGAGGAGGAGAGGTTTGTGTGCTCGGGCAATCAGGGAAAAGGCTGAGCAGAGGAAAGATAAAAGCTTTCTTGCAGTGTCCAACCCCATGCCCAGCCAGGAAAACTTTCCAGTAGGGCTGTTCCTGTAGGTGCAGCCCAGAGCAGCCAGAGATGGTTGCAATACCTCTCCTTCCCCACTGCAAGCAGTGCTCCCAGCACAGTGGCCCCGACGAGCTGATGAAGCCATGGCAGCACAGAGACCCTGGGGTGGAGCAGCATCTGGGTACCATGGAAAAGGGCATGCGAGCCTGCAAAAGTCCTCCCAGCAGAGAAACTACAACCGGAAAGCAACCAGAAGGGAAAACCCATAAGCAAATATACCCAGCCCAGAGAGATGATCTCAGGGTGCTGATGTCACCCCAGGAGTGCCCAGGGATGGAGCAGGGAGGCTGGAGCATCCAGCTCGCTCCATCCACGCAGGGCGCCTGCCCTACAGTCTCTCGACAGGGATGTGACAAGACCCACTGCTCTGCTGACTGTAACATCATTGTGTCAGATCTGTCCCGAACCCTGTTTATTAGAAAGAAATCCAGTGTGAGGACCTGAAAAAGCCACACTGATGTTTTGAAAGATATTGGGAGCACGTACGTCCAGTAACACAGCTGTCAGGGATGGGAGAAATTTTCCTGCCTGTGCTGGTCGCTGAGTCTTCACATTCCAGCCCCTGTACTGGGAGGAACAAAACCTCTTAGCTCTGCACTTACTGGAGACAGGAGGCACAAACTTGAAGTCATCTGGAGTCAGGCGCTGTAAAAATTTAATGATGCAGGACAAATCAGGGTGACCAAAATAGCGAGCAAGACAGAGACGGTCTTGTGATTTAATGCGCTCGGCCAGGACTTGGGGTATCTGGGAGCAGTTCCCAGGTCGACCGCAGGCTCCACGTGTCACCTTGGCTGAGTCACTAGAGACAAACGCTGCCAAGAATTGGCTTAGGCATCTTGCAGAAGTAAGGTAGGTGCTTAGAAGACTGACTTGTATCAAAAATCAGAAGGATTAAGATATTTCAAATGCAGCTAGGCCCTTGATGAGGGCTCCTAATTCCCGTCGGATAAGTTCCTCTCCCTAACGGATGGCGGAGTTGGGCTGGGACCCACCTGGTGACCTGGGGGTTAACTGTTTTATGCTCCATTAAAAGGATGGAGGCTCAGCATGAGCCTAAGGCGACTTGGCACTTCCTCACTCTGTCTCTGCTTCTGCTACAGCTCTGGAGCAAAGGACGCTCTACTGATAAGGCAACAGCCTCACTTGGCTCCCTGGCCGTCACAGCGAGGTGGGTTTGTAGCCCGCTCCCCCAAGCAATGGAGCCAGCAGCTGGCCAGGCCACTTCCACCTCCCCATTTGCACTTCCTGCAAAGCCTTAATCTGAGGTTTTAAATGGGATTTAAGTGACGCCCTGGCTTTTTGCTGGCCCCTCTGCAAAGGCAATAAATTCAACCCCTGCTAGATGTGAACAAATAAAAGCAGCTCTCCCCGTAGGCTGTGTATGCACGCATCCCTGTTAAACCCTTCTCTGACAGCCTGAGCAGCAGCTGGTGTAAATCTGCAGCGTTCTCTGGGCTTGAGAGAGAGGCACTGATTTACACCCCTCTCCCACCCCTTCTCTCCTCTTCCTCCTGCTTCACATCTTCCCTGGCCGCTAGCCCTCACCTTTCCCTGCTCTCAGGAGTTAAATAACCCTGGATGTGAGGAAGATAACGGGGCACTGAACTTTCATCCATTGAGAATTTGCTCCATCTACCTTGAAATTGGGGGGGGGGGGGTGTTCATCTGGTACCTTCGACAGCAATTCAGTGCAAGAAAAGTCATCTCCAGGAATACGGGGGAGAAGAAAGATGTGGGCAAAGTTACAGATGCCTAATCAGGAACGGCTTGTTTTCTAGCAGGGTTGAGGAGAATAGGGGGGAAGAGATAGTACCCTGGACCCACCCTGAGCAGCACATTTGCCCCCAGACCCAGCATCTGATGCTGGCACAAGGCTGCGAGTGAAGCCTGGCAGCAGCAGGAGGATCCGGGGAGGAGGATTCACCCTTGGCTTCATGAGGAGCTGCGTGGCAGGAGCCTGTCGAAGACAGTCCAGGCACAAGCAAGACGATCCAAACCAGGGCACGGCCACACGTGCAGCATCTCGCAGGAGACAGCCGGGAGGATGGATGGCGAGGGAAGCGCAAAGTGCTTCTGGCGGCTGCAGAAAGCAGAGGAGAGGGGAGGAAGGCAACCGCAGGAGCTGCAGAGAGGCGCAGGGTGAAAGACCCTGGCCAAGGCACTGAGATTATTAATGGCTTCCTACACCCCCAGCACGCCTGCAAGTGCTTTATATCTTGCTGCCACTCGTCCGAGTCATCTGTTCCCTGCAGGGCAAGGCTGTTTGTGCAGGGGAAGCGGCCGGCAGAGGCTGTGCTCTCCCAGCATCTCCCAGCAAAGAGCGAGCTTGGACAGGGCAGGTCTGGAGGAAGACCTCAACTAAAGGCAGTAGCTGTTTGCAAGAAGTCTCACAATCTGCTCTCTAATTATTTTTTACATTTTACTCTTCTCTGAGCACATCGGAGAAGAAGTCGGTTGCTTGGGCTAAATATCTCCACCTCCACCAAGGTACAACTCCCTTGTACGCCATAAAACATTTATGTGCATGTGATTAAATGCCATTGAAGCGAACGGGAATTTGCTTACGAGCAAATTACAAATTCCTTACAAGCTTAAGGACTTTGCAGAATCAGGGCCTAAAACCCACTGAGTCTCTGCTAACGCTCCCAGCCGACACAGGCCCGGCTGAGTCCTGCCTTGGGAATGCATTTATTTTCCCTTTTGAGGCTATGAAACATTATGCCAAAGCTTCGCCTCCCCCAGCTGCCGGGAGCTGATGTGAATCGTGAGGCGAGATTGGGCTCGACGCTGTTAGAGATAATGCTGGCTTAGGGTGCGGTTTGTTTTCAAGCAGAACCTCCCAGCTCAGATACGGAGCCGCAAAAGGTCCTCTACATATTCTAAAAGCCTCATTATCAAAGAAAGAGCAAAAAGCATAACGCTGTCTCCTACCTTTGAGCTAAAACCAGCCCTCATTGTAGTCGATGGAAAACTTCCCGCAAGCTACAGCGGAGCAGGATGGTGGTAGCAGCTCGGAGTGTGGTTTTGTTCATTTGGCGCAAGTCTTCGGCTTAGACCAAAACAACAATTAAATAAAAGCTACAGCCCATTTTTTCTGCTGAGCAGATCATCTGTGCAACGTGAAAGACTATAACATCAAGGAGAGGGCTTTTTTCTTCCAAAATCAATTTTATTTAATTTTTGTAAGGGGATGGGTTCCATATTCCATTACTCTCAGCTGAATCGAGTGTCCTTTTAAGTTTCACCGGAGCAGACACATAAAAACTCTCCCGCAGGGATAAGACAGTATTGATCTCACACGGACTGAGCTCAGAGAACATTTATAGGGTCTAGTGAGCAGCTAACGATGAACAATACCAAGTATATTCTTACAGATTTAGAACAAGAAACCCATTTTCTTTCCCTCAGCTCAGAGAAAGTCCTGGTTTAGTTTTGCATCCAATGAACAAACCCTGTCAAAACCTTCCCGTTACAAGGCATTATAGGGATTATTCTCCAGGCAGGCTTGATACCCACGTTCTCCCTTTCTCAGGGCTGGATGCTTATCTGTCTTACGGGATGACTATTGCACGTGTCCCACTTAGCCAGAGAGGCTCTGGGCAGCTGGTTACTGGGCTTTCGAGTCTGAATATAGGTGCTTAATTTAATAGGCGTCTGTTGGAAAAACAAGCAGGAAAGCAACACAATGGGACTTGATAAGCAGCCTCCAAACATGGTCTGAGGAGGCAATTACAAGAAAACGGCTGAGCCATTTTGATGAGGAAGATGCACTTCCAGATGCCAACCATTACACAGCTGCTTGCCCAGGCTGGGAGCGTCTGGATCAAACCATCACTACACGGTTAATGAATGTCCTCGAGGAGAGGAGTGGGAAGGGGAGTCCTAGGAGGACATTTCGCGGAGGAAAAAAGATGAATCCAAGAATGTAAGAAAAGCTGTGCTGGGTCGGATGCAGGGACCATCCCGCCTGGCATCCTTTCTCTCTCTTACAGCCAATGGTGCATGATAAGCCAAGGGTGTGAGAAGTGTACAGGGATATTTTCCCATAAACTCTCCAAGCCTTCAGCAGGCTGCAGCTCCAGGACTTCCTGAGCCCCAGGCTTGTATAGAAATACTGCATTGAATAGTCCTAGCCTAGGTGAAAAATGCTCCATATCTTTGATCATTAGTTCTTTGGTGAGAACAGAGACCATTCACAGTATTCAAGAGGAGAGCAAACCAGGAATTTGTACAGTAGTTTTTCCTCTTTCCTCATTAACTCCTACCCATCTATTTGCTTTCTTGGCTGCTGCTCAGCAATGAGTTGATGCTTCCATCAAATTTCTTGTTATAACCCAGGAGCCTTTTCCTGCGGGTTAGGAACCCACAGTTCAGAGCCCATCACTGTGTGCATGACGTTAGGAGTACTTCCTCTGAGGCTCATCACTTACATTTATCTCCATGGAATTTCATCTGTCATTTTATCACCGAGTGTCCTGAGGTCCTTCCATGGTTTGCTGCCATCAGCCTTTCTGAGCAGCTCGGTGTCACTAGCAACCATCACCACCCCCCCACCCACCCCACTTCCACATCATTGGTGAAGATGTTGAGCAGCACAGAACCCTGCACAGATCTCCACCAAACTCCCCTGGGCAACCCTCTGCTGCGCAGACTGACCATCCCTGTCTGGCCTTTGAGGTTTGTGTCTTTAAACCACTTAATTTTTCATGGCTCCTTACTCTCCTCAAGAGCTTTTGATGAAGGATTTTGTCAGAGCCTTTAGGAAATCCGTATCTGTTATATCCATTAGATCTCCATTGTCCACCAAATCTTTGGCTCCATCCAAGGACTGCAGTAGATTTTGTGAGTTATAATTTCTCTCGCCAAAAGCTGCGCTGGCTCTTCCCCAGTACAGATATGCTTATCCTCGTGTCCCACCAGTTTCACAGCACCATCATCGGGCTTACTGCTCCCAATAATCTGCCCTTGACACCTTTTATCCCAAAATTGCCTCTGTCATTGCCACCTCCCATTGCTCCAACACCAAGGTAATGTTAAGAGAGCACCTGCACACTAGGATGAGCATGTTGCCGTTTGCACCTTGGATCCCTCTAGTATCCCTGTGCAAAAACCAGTTGTTTGTGGCAATTTGTAATTACTCCTTTTGCCAGTATGATCTGTGAGCCCTTTTTCTGGTACTTCAGCTTGAGATGAAGCCTCCAATGTGTCCCTCTGCAAAGGGTCCCAGCCTTGGGAATCTCCCAAGCCCCACCATGACCCAGATGGGACACCTCATGCATCACATCGCATTAGAACAGGAATTACAGTAATGCATTTCTTGCTGTGGGCTGGCACGGACACAGAGACAGGTTCTGGGGAATCTCCAGCAGTTTGTGTCTTCTTGTGCTTCTGGGGAATGGTTAAGTCCTTGGCAAGACAAGCATGTCTATAGAAAGGTGTCGATGGTTTCAGAAGGGGTTATTTCAGTTTTCAGAGTATTGCCTAGTTTCCAGGAAGGTGCAGGATGGATGTCCTACTGAAAAATTCATTCTCAGGATGGCAGCTCAAGGGCTCATGCTTGTTTGCCAAAGGCTAGGCTGTGAAGAGCAATTTAAGAAAGCTTAGAGGTGAAGTCAACCCAGTAACAGGGGATTGGGTTGACTTTGAAATTCACAACCAATAAAGTGAAACGGTTTTTTCCTTAGCACGTCACACTTATCCTGTGGAGCTCATTGCTACAGGAGACCAGAAGAAGTTAGGAAAAGGACTGGGCATGGTGAGAAGAAGGAGAAAACCCATTTTATGAACGTGTGGCTTTGTTGAGATAAATATACCTTCTTGCTTTGAAAACAAAAAATTCCAGCTGATGTCTTAACAAATTTCTCCAATGGGCATAACCTTTCCTGAGACTCTATTGCATTTTCCTCCAGGGAAGGTATAGACCACTTGTTTGGAACATGGATTCTGGGGTTTGGGACTGAAACTGTATAGGATGGGTTGAAACTCTATGGGTCCTGGTTTTATTCTGCAGATCAAGTCCTGTGATGGAGCTTAGATGGGCAGAGAAAGCCAGCGTCAGGCCTGTAGGTGCTTAACCTGCCTAGCACTTTCATGGACTCTGTACATACATACATTTCTGTCTCTCTCCCTTGTACAGAAGGCCACCTAGGAGTCTGGACCGCTGTGTATAACCTATCCCGGTTCTCACATTACATTTTGTTCCATGCTTTGCTATCAACTCCCCTAAGGATGCTCTTTCTTCACTTTCCCATCATCGGCCCTTCCTTTGTCTCTCTTTGTGCGGGCTCCATATGAAAAACAATCCCTGTAAATCCCTTCCAGCCTTTCAGACCTTCCTATATGGTTGTTGCTGAGAAAAAAATTCGTACAAGATATAAATAGCTTGACCTCTTATCCAGAAAAAAAATGTTTACTTAAGCTAAAATGTTACACGCTATTAATTTGATCTGCATTTTTGATTTGCACCAAAAGCAATAACTACTTCTGCATGAAGCCCACAGCCTTATCTCATGCAACGAGGTTACTCCAGTGCACGTGGAAATCCAGCCACGTATCAGATTGCTGCTCTGATTTACGTGAAACGGGAACCCCTGGAAAATTGATTTCTCCAATCCCAGCTGACAAGCGGAGAATGTTGTAGCTTGGGAGAACTTTGCCAGGCAGCTGAGACGCTGATCCTGCGTGTCCGTGATCACCCGTGTCGCCAGTCGGATGAAACGTTATCTTCCCCGCTCGCCTGGGTGGCGGCTGGACCCTCCCCGCCCTGCTCCCACCCCGCCTCCAGGAGACGGCCTGGGGTTCCTCTGCAGCACAAGCCACGGCGGGAGACCCGCACCGCGCCTCCTGCTCTGCGCAAGGCCGCCGTCCGGCGCGGCCCCCTTGACCTGCACCCCGCTGTCCCCAATGGCGCTGCCCCCGCTTCACTACAACTCCCGGCGGCC